>NC_056733.1:1785534636-1785834636 GCF_019279795.1 Protopterus annectens | reverse complement strand
AGACAAAGAATGTCCACAATGCATTATATAGCCATAGTACAACTTGTACTAATTTTAATAATTTTATCTTTTTTGTGATCGACAAAGTAACCTCAAATGAGAGACGGGGGGACTTGAAACTAAGATTGGAAAATCTTGAGACTAAGTGGCAACTTAGGCTTAATGTCACCCCCCCCCCCAGGTTTGAATGATAGCATTGCCATTCTTCCAATTTAAAAGAAAAAGCAAGTGCTGTTTAGGATATTCCTTAAATACACCTTAAAACCATTTCTTTCAAGTATATAAGACTATGATTATTTGTTGTACAACAGATTTTTACATTGCTATTTTACGATTTGTTTTTTATCTTGGGTTTTGTGCCTTTAAACATCTGTAATTAGTATTTGATGATGTAATTTCATTTTTATTAGTATTTGATGATGTAATTTCATTTTATTTTGTGTGGATTGGTCAGGTTGTAGGCTATGTTATTTAAATTGTGAATTTATATCCCATTTTTACTCTGATGAACCCATTTGTTATGGTGAAAGCGAGCAGTCTTTGGGACATACTGTCTGATTTTTATTTATCATTGTGCCATTAAATTGGTGTTTTTAGTTTGAGTTTGGACGTTTTTATTTTATGTTATCAGTTTGTGCTTTGTTTGAAGTTTTGGATTACTTGTGAAAGATTGTATTGCATTTTATTTTATTTTTCTGTGTATTTAATTGTTTCATTGGTCTGTGTCTCTCTCTGTAGTTATTTATTTTTCTATTTAATTGTTTCATAGAATACTGTGGTCCCTCTCTGTCTCTGCGGTTACTGGGGGCTATTGTGTTTCACTTAATTGATATTTAGTGTTAAACTCTTAGCCTAGCAAGTTTCTGTGTATTTATAAAAGTTAATCACATATATTTGTGATTTCTGGGGGCAGCCATGGTGGTGCAGCGATTAGCGTTGCCACCTCACAGCAAGAGGTTCTCCAGTTTGATCCTCAGTTGGGGTGCCTTCTGTGTGAAATCTGCATGTCCTCCCTGTGGTTGCGTGGGTTTCCTCCGGCTGCTCCGGTTTCATCTCACATCCCAAATACATGCTGTAAGTGAATTGGACACTTTAAATTGGCCCAAGGTGTGAGTGTGTGCATGTGTGTGCCTTCTGTGGAAGGTTGGGCACTGGGCTGGCAGCACGACACTGTAAAACTCCACTGCCAATCATAAGTGGACAGGTGATCTGCTGGGGCAACACTTAATCGGGAAAAGCCAGAAGAAGAATCACATATCTTTGAATTTATTACTGCTCAATTTTTGAGTTGTTTGGCTTCTGCTAGATACCTACAATCAACTGCATTACTATCTGAGATAAGTACAAACTTGCATTGTTAAAGATTGTACTGCATTTTATTTTATTTTTCTGTGTATTTAATTGTTTCTGTGTATTTAATTATTTGATTGATCTGTGTCACTCTGTAGTTATTTATTTTTCTACTTAATTGTTTCATAGAATACTGTGGTCTCTCCCTGTCTCTGCAGTTAGTGGGTGCTATTGTGTTTCACTTCATTGATATTCAGTGTTAAACTCTTAGCCTAGAGTGTTTCTGTGTACTTATAAGAGTTAGTCACATATCTTTGAATTTATTACTGCTCAATTTCTAAGTTGTTTGGCTTCTGCTACATACCTACAATCAACTGCATTACTAGCTGCGTTAAGTACAAACTTGCAGTGTTAAAGATTGTACTGCATTTTATTTTATTTTGCTGTGTATTTAATTGTTTCATTGGTCTGTGTCTCTCTGTAGTTATTTATTTTTCTATTTAATTGTTTCACAGACTACTGTGGTCTCTCTCTGTCTCTGCAGTTAGCTTTCCACCCACCCTCCCTGTTCTTGTTCTGGTATTAATCTTGGTGGCTTTGGAATTGCCTGCCCCTACTGTAAATTTGTGTTTGAACACTCCTCCTGGGTCTATCTCATTTGCTCACTCAACCGAGTACAGTGAGATCATATTTTGACTTCAGACACTCCTACCATTCCCATCTGTTCAGCTCTATCCCAGCTCTATTCCAGTCTAGTGTCACTAGCTCATTCTACCTAATACAGAGAGAACATTTGTGAAGGGCAAGCCATTTAGGTCCTTAATTTTGAATTATCTTCTGTTTCTACTTTCTCCCTTTCCACTTTCAAAAAGAAAATCTAAGCTTGTTTCCTGCTTTTCCTGTAACTAGTCTAGTCCAGATACAGATTTGCTGTAACCAGGAGTGTTTATAAGCTTCTGAGCCCCCAAAGTCTTTCTGTGTTGGAGGGAAGTTTTCTAGATTATCAGTGAGAGTGTTAAGCACCAGGTAGCCTATCTACCACAAGAGTGGTTTTTGGCCCAGAAGTTGTAGTTTATTGGCTGTGTGGGCAGTTTTTCCATCTCTTTCAACTTTCTGGTTTAAAAGCCTGCATTTGCACTTGTTTTCCACCTTTCCTGTAACTAGTCTAGTCCAGATACAGATTTGCTGTATCCAGGACTGTTTGTAAGCTTCTGATGCCCCAAGCCTTTCTGTGTTGTAGGGAAGCCTTCTAGCTTATCAGTGGGAGTGGTAAGCACTAGGTAACCTATCTACCACAAGAGTGGTTTCTGGCCCAGAAATTGTAGTTTATTGTCTGTTTGGCAGTTTTTCCATCTCTTTCAACTTACTGGTTTAAAAGCCCGCATTTGCGCTTGTTTCCCATCTTTCCTGCAACTAGTCTAGTCCAGATACAGATTTGCTTTATCCAGGACTGTTTGTAAGCTTCTGAGCCCCCCAAGCCTTTCTGTGTTGGTGGGAAGCCTTCTAGCTTATTAGAGGGAGTGGTAAGCACTAAGTAGCTTATCTACCACAAGAGTGGTTTCTGGCCCAGAAATTGCAGTTTATTGGCCATTTGAGCAGTTTTTCCATCTCTTTCAACTTTCTGGTTTAAAAAGTCTGTGCTTGTGCTTGTTTCCCACCTTTCCTATAACTAGTATAGTCCAGATACATATTTGCTGTATCCAGGACTGTTTGTAAGCTTCCTAGCCCCAAAGCCTTTCTGTGTTGGAGGGAAGCATTCTAGCTTATCAGTGGAAGTGGTATTCACTAGGTAACCTATCACAAGATCCAGGTACAGATTCTTAGTTTTAGCACTTGAATTTGCTTATTCGTGCTCAGCACTTGTTCAGAACTTGTTGTTAGCACTAAATAAGCTACAAATTATTACAGCACACAACCTTCCTCTTTACCTAGAGGAAAACAGTTTTTGTACTTACTTTCCTCACTTGCTAGAGAAAAACAGATCTTATACTCACATTCCTCAATTGCCTAGAGAAAAGTAGTTTTTTATTCAGGCTAGTCCAAGGGTCAGCTCCCAACGTTCTCTCCTGTCTATCTGATGAAACTGGGCATCTTGAGGCAATGTAGCAATTGCCTCATGTACACAAATAATGCGCTCCTTCTACCACCTAACACCACAAGCTGTAGGAGATGGACTTATCTAGCCAAACTTGAGGTAAAGCTCTCTCCAACCAAGTCTGCACATGACAGTCAAGAAGAGAAGGTAAACACTTGCACCATACCACACTACACCACCAAAACCAACTCATAGAAACACAAAAACATTTGCAGAGGCTCTCAATAATAACTGCTCAAGCAACAGAGACCTCCAAAGCAGAAACGCAAGCAACCTCCACCCCTCAACACAACCCAAAGCCCACAGAATCAGTGTGCCAATAAACCACAGCCCATAAGGCAAACCAACGTACCCAACACACTAGCCATAGGTGTCCCTATAGTCAGGCACACTGATGTCCCACTCACCAAGCTAAACAAAGAGAAGGTTACCATCAGCTGTCTGTTGGGTGCCAGGATCCGTCACATAACCCACTCACTCAGGTCACTCCACAACAAGTACAAATATGACTGTGTCATTGTCCATGTTGGTGTGAACAACCTGAGACGTACTTCCCTGGACTACATGAAACTAGATATGGAAGAGGTCTCCAATCTTGTAGCCCAGGCAGGTATGACCCTAGCCCTGAGTAGCATCCTGCCATCGCACAGAATGATATCACAGTACAAGGACAAAATGATTGACTTCAACAATTGGCTAAGCTTCTGGTGTCATTCTAAGGGGATACAGTATCTCTCTACCTGGGATGACATGGTTGACAGACCATGAAGCTTTGCCAGAGATAGCCTGCACCTGTCGCCCTTGGGATTCCGGATACTGGCTAAGGTTCTTGCCTCCCCTATAGTGCCTTTTTTAAGCAAGGTTCAAGTGATAAATTCATCATCATAACAGGAACAGGCAAGCAAAAACTGAGGGTAATGCTATTCAATGTTAAAAGTCTAAATCTCAAATGCACTCACTCGAGGCACTCCTTAAAATGGATATCTGTGCAGTGACTGAGACCTGGTTCAAGGCTCCAGTAATTCCAATACCCTAGATCAACTTATCCACACCCCCACCAGGGGCAACAATATCCTAGACCTAGTCATTACCAATATGAGTGACCGGTGTTCCACACGTGAAATCCACTCCTTGTTGTTCAGATCCAACCATAAGCTAATCACCCTAGATATCTGCATCCCACCCCTTGCACCATTAAGAAAATCATGGTAAAAAATTTCTCCAAAGCCAACTTCATGCTTCTTAAGAAAAAGTGGCAAACTTCATGACACCCATGCAGATGGACAATACAGTTACAACTGCTGAATCCTACACAAATGCACTCTATAAGCACTTACATGAGTGCATGAATAGTGCTATCCCAAACAGAACCAAGATGCTATCCTCCAAAAAAAGGAAGCCAATCTGCTGGTCCCCTGCATATACAAACTCTACAACTGAAGGAAGAAACTGTTGCAAAAGAGAGTAAAATCCCATGAGTGGAGGAGCTGCCCTGTCAGCCTCAGTAAGAAGCTGAGATCCCTTATAAGATCCTCCAAAGCTAGCTACGAAAACAAAATCATGACTAATTCTAAGGGCAACCACAAAGCATTCTATAGCTCTGTCAAGAATCTCAATGGCAACACCCAGATCTGATCTGAGTTACAGCACAGCAGCATGAAAATTACAGAACCAACTTATATTGCCAACATTCTGTCAGATAGGTCCAGTGCTAACTTTACCCCCTCTTACCCCCTAAAGGGCCCATATCTATACAGGAAGAATGCAGAGTCCCTATAATCACATCTATGCAGGTAAAAGTTGTACTCTCTAAAACCAAAAACACAGCATCCATGGGACTAGACACCATCCTAGGCTGCGTTTTACACGGACTTCAGAACGAGCTGGCTCCCCACCTAAGCACCATGTTCAAGCATAATCTCACATCAGGCTTTGTGCCCACTGAATGGTGCACAGCAACAGTTATCCCACTTCACAAAGGGGGAGCCACCACTGATCCTGGGAACTATCACCCTATTAGCCTGACGAGCCCACTCTACAAGGCCATGGAACGTATCATCATGGAACACATAAACAAAGACATTGGTAACCTCCAAACTCTGGAACCCACCCAGCTCGGGTTTGTGAAAAGCAGATCATGCCTTCTGAACCTGATTGACTTCTTTGAGGCAGTCACCAAAGCTGTAGACAAGGGTAAGGTGGTTCACACAGCCTATCTTGACCTCGCAAAGGCTTTTGACACTATCTCCCATTCTGGAATTATAGCTAAACTCACTAAACTAGGTATCAATCCCTACATCACAAGAGGGGTTGCCAACTGACTCACTGACAGAACACACACTGTAAAATTTGCAGACTCCAAATCTGATTTCAAACCAGTGACAAGTGGAGTACCACAGGGTTCAGTCCTAGGACCTCTCCTGTCTGGTATCTACTTCTATGAAGTACAAGACTAACACAGAAGGCCTCTGGCGAATGAGGCTTGCAGATTACTGCAAACTAAGAGCCATAGTCAAGTCCCCAAATGATGTGGACATCCTACAGAAGGGCCTCACTGAAACAGATGCCTGGTGTCAGAAGCATGGCTTCAAGCTCAATGCCAAAAGGTGCATTGTCATCCCCTTTGGTAAAAACTCTGTACCCATGAACTACCACATAAATGGCAGTCTACTTAATGCCAAATGTGTGATAAGAGACCTTGGGACCCAGGTGGATAGTAGTCTCTCCTTTGATAATCACATTGCCACAGTAGTCAGGAAATCCTTCTATGTGGCACATCTCATCACAAAAGGGTTCTCATCCAGGAAAAAGGAGGTCATTGTTCCACTCTACTTGGCACTCATTAGACCCATTATAGAGTACAACGCTACTTTTTGGATGTACCTCACAAGACATCTGCAGCAGCCGGAAAGGCCACAGAAGTACCTCACAAAGAGGATTACTGGCCTCAAACAGATGCCCTACACTGACCATCTCAAAAAACTCCAGCTTTACTCTGTAGCATATAGCCTACTCCAAGGAGATCTCTGCCTAACATATAAAGCTATGTTAAACCCAGAGCTGTTGGACATACTACACCTTAAGAAATCCCAATCCCTCTGAGCTACATGCTCCAGGGACCTAAACCTTGTCATCACAATAAACAGGACATGCTGGAGGGATAGATTCCTGTAATAGAGACTTCCTATACTCTGGAAAAAGCTACCCATCTATGTCAAGCAAAGTTCCTCATTAGCACTCTTCAATAAACATCTTGATGAGTGGATGGGAAATAGGAAATACACCCTGGGGATCACTTCTGTGGCTCTGCTCGACAGGGACACGGGATATTAACTTACTTTGGTGGTGTAAGCCAGGAAACATTGTTGGCTTGGCTTACTTTGGCCTTGGGCCGATAGACTAGTACCTACCTATGAACCTATGAACTATCTGCAGCTGTATATGTGTCAGATAGCCAACCCAATGCTCTGATATGGTTTGTACACATCACAGATATTTCCACACGCTAAGAGTTTAATGTGTACACCTGCATTTGATGTATTAATGTACAGTTTACCTAGCATCTGTGTCATCCATTACTGCAATCTTGCATAAAACTGTAGTACTGTTACCAGGTCATATTTTGTGTCCAGGTGAGCTCTAGGCAAATATAAGTCAGTTAATATTTATCAATGGCTTAGTAGCTCAGTTTGTTAAATGCTGTGTCTCATGTACAATTTGTCACAAAAAGACTAGGGTTCGAATCCAGTGACGAGTGCTAATAAATATTACTGAATCAGTTATGTATTGTTAGCAGGCAGCCACAGTGGTGCAGTGGTTAGCATTGCCACCTCACAGCAAGAAGTACTCCAGTTTGATCCTTGGCTTGGGTGCCTTCTGTGCAGAGTCTACATGCCCTCCCTGTGGTCGTGTGGGTTTGCTCCGGTTTCCTCCCACATCTCAAAAACATGCAGTAGGTGGATTGGACACTCTAAATTGGCCCTAGTTGTGAGTGTGTGCATGTGTGTGCCTTTTGTGGAAGGTCGGGCACCGTGTTGGCAACTCAACACCGTAAAACTCCTCTGCCAATCATGAGCAGACAGATGATCCTTTGTGGTGACCACTAACCAGGAAAAAACGAAAGAAGAAGTTATGTATTGTTAACAGATGTTCTCCCCACAAAAATTACAGGTAAATGGGTGCAGTATCCCTTATTATGGGTTAATAATTTGTGTGTTCAGATGTAACAGACTGTTGATAACATTGATCAGGAATGTGATACGACATCATAAAATAAAGGCAACAAGTACAATAGTAATAAAAGATAATAAAATAAATAAAATGTGTAATCTTGGTATGGCTGTATGCCTGGTGTGTCTGTGAATGTTTGCTGATGGTCTAACCCTATGCCTACCAAGGATGGTATGATAGTTATTTACTCTCTGTATTGCACACAATATGTCTCTCAAGTGTCATGCTGTCATGGACTGTAATCATTCTTGCCTAATCCCTCTGTCACAGATCTCTCAACGACATGGTTATGTCAATAGCACAGTCATACTGCATCAGTCTACAGTACACTTTGGTAGTTATATAGGTCCACCTGACATTTAATGGTCCTCTGTAATTGTGTACCTGTAGGTGTTACTGATTGGCCCATACTGTCCCATGCAGATAGCTTGAAAGGTATGTACATGCTACAGCAGCTACAGAGCAGTCATACATAAAGGAATGACAGACCTGTAGAGTATATACGAGTACTTTTGCAAACTATATAGCCTATACAGGTATTAATGGACTGTATTTCTCTCTCCCCCAACCCTTATCTTCATCATAATTTATTATTATTATACAATGGTTATGGTTTACTATTAACATATGTTGTTCTCTAAATATTATGTTGGGCTTTGTGTTTTATTATTGTTATGTATTATCATGGTCGCATATTAACATATCTTGTTGAATTACCTATGTTGTTGGCCTTATGCCATAACTATTACTGGCATGCTGTTACTATACTGACTGTTATCTTACTTATTGTTGTGTTCCATATATTATGCATTGCTATGCTACTGGGTTATTTGTAATGTTCGGGCATGCTGTTATAACTACCCAAATGTTTTGTTAATTACTAACCTATACACACATTGAAATACCTCAACACCACAGCTCAACAGAGTAGACTGGTTCCTGGTGATCTGCCAACCCTACTTCAGCTGGCCATAGCACTGGGTCCCAGCACATCCGGGACCCAAACCAGTGGTGCCCCCTCTGCAGGCTCTGTACCACCTATGAGTGGAGCCACCTCAGGGATGGGGGGTGAGCCACCTCAGGGATGGGGGTGGGCACCCAGGCTCAGCTACCATTGATGGTGTGCAGGATATTTCATCATGTGTATGAGCAACACCTGCACCAGATTGAGGGCAGAGTCACCAAACTGGAGAGGCCTGGTGGTCCCATTGCCCAGCCTTCAACACAGCCACCTTTGGGGCAGTGAAGGAACAGTGTTGACTGCCCATGGGTGGGAAGTTCAGTCATACTGCTGCTGTCTGGGGGTACATACACCTCTGATTCCACAGCACCATCCCCATCCAAGGTGTTTACCTCCCCTCAAGTGTCACACACCACCCCTATATGCTGTCTTGTCTGTCTGTGAATGCAACCTCTCCTACCCAACCTATCTCCCCACACGTACATATATCACTTCCTCAGCATTCCACTCTCTCCTTAAAAAGGGGGGGTTCTTGTCCCACAAAAACTATTGCCCCATGCATATCTCCCCATTTTGCACATGTATCCACTGGACACAACTAATTATTGCATTAATTAATTAACACATTTATGTTGCCCTCACCCATTTCTCTGGGGTGTGATGCTCCAAATTCCAAATGATGTAAAATCTGCACAGCTTTTGCTGTAGAAGAAATGGAATGCTATGCTCCTTTCCTACACTCTTCCTGCACAACTCTACCTACATTTTAGTATGTTTTTCCTCCTGCTTGCCCCCATTTCACCAGTTTCCTATCACCCCCTTTTTCATTTCTTTTTTTATTTGTAGCACTGGTTTAAGCAGACCTAAACATGGTGTGCTGTGCAAACCTGGGCAAACCCACTTAAAACTGCTTGATCGTAGCCTAATTAAATTGTAACTGTTATTCCAAGTCTTTTGGTTTAAGCACTTGGGCGTCATACTGCATGTTTTACATTAAGAATGTTTGTGGTCTGCCCTATTGTGGCAGAACAGGCAGCTTACATCCTTCTAAGCTGGGAATTGCTGATTGAAGGCCCAGTGTCTGCTATTCTAAAAGTGTATTAGTTCTGGTTTAAGCAGTTGGGCTTCAGGCCAGTTATTCCACATTAAGAAGGTTTGTGGTCTGCACTCTTGTGGGAGGAGAGGTTGGCTTCTGCCCTTCTGTGCTGGAAATTTCTGGTCACAGGCTTATTGTGACTGTTTATTTGAACTGTTTCTTTCTGAAATTGGTGCACCTTGTTGCTGTAGCAGAGACCGGGTTCAGGCCTGCTGAATCTAGCTTTGTTTGTGTAACTTGAGCACTGATCCAGACCATCTTTTTTTGGAGAAGGTTCCCCTGCACCCTAGTAAGCAGGGGTGTGCAGTTAGAACTTGTCTGATTGTAGACTGCTGGAACAGGGCTCAGTTTTGAGCTTTTATTCTGGTTAACTGGGTAACTTGTTTAAGTCAGCTTGTTCGTTTTCTATTCTATTATATATATATATATATATATATATATATATATATATATATATATATATATATATAAATTTGCACTTTATTCATCTGCTTTTACTGCATTTGTGTTTCTTCCTACTTTATTACTGGGGGCATTGACTACAACTCTGATCTGCGATATATAACAATAAGTATCCTTTTCTGTGCTTTTAAACTGTTTATTTGAGTGTATCTGCTTTATTTTCTGAAAAAAAAAAACAAAACAAAAAATAATATATATATATATATATATATATATATATATATATATATATATATATATATATATATACTTGCTTCCCGCCTTTCTAAGCTAGTATAGTTCAGCTTTCAGGTTAGTGCTGAATTCAGGGCTGTGTTACAAATCTCTGTGTTTGCCCATACCTTACTTGGATAGAAGGAAGTTTCTCTGTTCACCTGTGAGAGAGGGGAGCTTTGAGCAGCCTATCTGTCCCTGGAGGAGTGGTTTCAGCCCAGAAATTAGTAGTTTATTGGCCATTTTGGGCTAATTTCTATCTCTTTCATTTCCTTGCTATAAATACCGTATTTCCCCAGTTTTGCATACCGGGCAGTGCCGGTTAGCTAGGGTAAAACTATTCCATTTTTTTTCTCTTGGGACTAGACACATTTTAAACTTAAGCACTCAAGCCATTCATTTCTCAGCCTGGCACTTGCTCAAAATTTATAGCAAGCACTTATAAACCCTAGCACTAGACCCTCCTGTACTGTACAGAAGGACAAGGCTGTCTATTTGACCTTACCAGCCATCCAGTAAAACAGTTCACTGTACCTACCCAGGCATGCCCAAAGGGCAGTTTCAAGTGTACTCTCCAGTCCAACTGGTGCATCTGGTAATTTTGAGGCAATGTTACAACTGCCTCATGTACACAGACAACCCCCTCCTCCTACCACCAAACACTAATACATGCGAGAGATGCAGTTATTCAGTCAAACTAGAGGCTAAGCCATCTCAACCCAAGACTGGATCAGACAGTCAAGAGGAGAAGGGGGAATACTTGCATCATACCACCAGCCTTAAATAGACCCATTAAACCAGCACTGGCAAAAAACACACATAAATACATGAAAATATACTCGGAGGCTCTAAATAAAAATCTGCAAAATCAACAGAGACCTCCAAAGTAAACATCCAAGCAAACTTCACCCCCCCAACACAAACCATGAAACACATACTTCACAAAACCAGTGTGCCATGCAATCACAACCCTTAAGGCAAAATAACATACCCAACATACTAGTAATAGGTGACTCTATAGTCAGGCACACTGACGTCCCACTCACTAGGCTGAATAAGGCGAAGGTTACTGTTAGCTGTCTGTCGGGTGCCAGGATCCACCTCATAACACAAGCACTCAGGTCACTCCAGAACAAGTACAAATATGACTCTGTCATTGTCCATGTTGGTGTGAATGACCTGAGCCATACCTTTCTGGACTACATGAAGAGAGACATGGAAGAGCTCTCTGATCACATAGCCCAGGCCGGTATGACCCTGACCCTGAGTAGCATCCAGCCCTCATCAAGAATTATACCATTGTATAAAGAAAAAATTCTTGATTTCAACAATTGGCTAAGTTTCTGGTGTCATTCAGTGGGGATCCAGTGTCTGTCTGCCTGGGATGACATGCTTGACAAGCCACGCAGCTTCATTAGAGATGGCTTGCACCTGTCACCCTTAGGCTTTCTTATACTGGCCAAGGCTCTTGCCACCCCCAAAGACTCTTTTTTAGGCAAGGCTCAAAAGACAAACCCACCACAATAAATAGCACAAGTAACAAAAATCTGAGGGTAATGCTACTCAATGCCAGAAGTCTAAACCTCAAAATGCACACACTCAAGGCAATTCTCAGTATGGAGAAAATCAATATATGTGCAGTAAGAGAAACCTGGTTTAAGGCTCCAGAGAGCACCCCAGCACTATCAGGCTACAACTCATACCATTAATTTTGGCCACAGAACCCAAACTGAAATTCAAAAGGTGGGGGTGTATCCATATTCATCAAGGATACCCACACCTCCAGATTAGTGGCACAGCACGATGCTTCAGAAATCATCCACGTGCAACTAACAATGGGCAAAACTGCAATTCAAATTGTAGCTTGCTACAGATCACCCACCATGTCCCAGGACCCCCATTCCGCATTTCTGGAATCACTGGGAAAAATAAAGGTACTACCAAACACCCTAATATTGGGTGATTTCAATTATCCAAACATTAACTGGGAGAACTACTCAAGTACTAACTCCCTTGCCCAACTTTTCCTAGAATTTATAAACTCAAACGCCCTGGTTTAACTGGTCATCACTCCCACCAGAGGTGACAACATATTGGACCTGGTCATCACCAACATGGACGACCGGTGTTCCATACCAGAGGTCAACCACTCACTGGTTAGATCTGACCATAAACAAATCACTTTGGCAATCCATATTCTGCCCCCACCCCCAGACAAGAAAGCCACCATGAAAAACTTTTCAAAAGCAAACTTCACATTACTTAAGACTGAGGTGGAAAGTTTCAAAGCCCCCATGCTGAAAGATAACACTGTCCAAGCTGAAAAATCCTTTACTAATGCATTCTATGGGCAGCTACAAGAATGCATGGATTGTGCCATCCCAAGCAAAACTAAGACTCACTCCTCCAAGAAAAGGAAACCAGTCTGGTGGACTCCTGCCATAAACAAGCTATACAGTAGAAGGAGGAAACTAGAACAGAAAAGAGTAAAATCCCAAGAAGGGAAGATATCCCTGATCAGTATCAGCAAGAAAGTACGATCCCTCATAAAATCATCCAAGGTGAGCTTTGAAAGAAAAATTGCCAAGGACTCCAAAGATAACCACAAGGAATTCTTTAGCTATATCAAGAATTTAAGTGGCAATGCTCAGATCTGCTCGGGGTTAGTGCAGAGTGGCACAAAATACACAGATCTGACCAATATCGCCAACATCTTGGCAGACAGGTTCAGTGCAAACTTCATCCTCTCACCTCCAAAAGGGCAGATAACCATACCAGAAGAATGTAGAGTCCCTGAAATCACAGACACTCAGGTTAAAACAGCCCTCTCCAAAGCCAAAAACACAGCATCAATGGGACCGGACGGTGTCCCAGGCTGCGTTCTACACGAGCTCAAAGATGAACTAACCCTTCACCTAAACACACTGATCAAACTCAGCCTCTCCACAGGCTACATACCCATAGAGGGGCACACAGCAACAGTTATTCTGCTCCACAAAGGTGGAACCACAACAGACCCAGGGAACTATCACCCTATAAGCTTGACTAACTTGGTCTGCAAGGCTATGGAGCACATCATCATGGAACTCATTAACAGAGACAATGGGAACCTCCAAGCACTGGACCCCACCCAGTTTGGCTTTGTTAAGGGCAGATCATGCCTCCTAAACCTGGTGGACTTCTTTGAGACAGTTACCAAGGCTATAGATGAGGAAAAGTTCATACACACAGCCTACCTAGACATTGCTAAGGCCTTCAACACCATTCCCTATTCTGGTATTATAGACAAGTTCACCAGCCTGAATATAAACCCTACGTCACAAGATGGGTTGCCAACTGGCTCATGGACAGAACCCACATGGTGAGAGTTGCGGGAGCTAGGTCTGACTCTAAACCGGTTGCAAGTGGCGTTCCCCACCGCTCAGTCCTAGGACCCCTCCTGTTCAGCATATACTTCTCAGAGGTACAGGCAAGCACAGGAGGACTATGGCTGACCAAGTTTGCAGACGACTGCAAACTAGGGGCTATAACTGACTTTCCTGCTGACACAGACATCCTCCAAAAGGGTCTCACTGAGATGGATACCTGGTGTCAAAATCATGGCCTCAAGCTAAATGCCAAAAAGTGCATAGTCATCCCCTTTGGAAAAAACAAAGTACTCACAAACTACCACATAGGTGGTAGTCTCCTAAATACGGAAGACGTAATAAGGGATCTGGTGACCCAAGTAGATAGTAATCTCACCTTTGATAATCACATTGCCAAAGTCTTTAGAAAATCCTTCTACATGGCCCACCTAATCACAAAACGGTTTGCATCCAGATCAAAAGAGGTCATCGTGCCCCTCTACTCATCACTCATCAGACCCATCATAACGTACAATGCCCCATTTGGGATGTACCTCACAAGACACCTGCAACAGCTGGAAAGACCACAAAAGTACCTCACCAAGAGGATCACTGGCCTCAAACAGATGCCCTATGCAGCTTGACTGAAGAAACTCCAGTTGTACTCTGTTGCATACCACCTACTCAGAGGTGATCTCTGCCAGACATACAAGGCCATGTCCAACCCAGAATTGATGGACATGCTCCACCTAAAGAAAACCTTATCCCCTCGAGCCACATGGTCTAGGGATCTAAACCTCACCACAACAATAAATAGGACATGCTGGAGGGATAGATTCCTGTCCCAGAGACTTCCCATGCTTTGGAACAAGATCCCAATCCACATTAGGCAGAGCTCCTCGCTAACACTCTTTAAAAGAAACCTTGACGAGTGGATGGGAAAGAGAAAGTTTACCTTGGGGATCACTTCAGTGGCTCTGCTGGACAGAGGCACAGGGAACTAATTAAGGGGGCGGCGAAAGCCAACACATTCTGGCTAGGCTTATAAATGCCTTCGGGCAGATAGCCTACAACCAACCTATGAATCTAAAAGTGCCTTAATCATCTTACATGTTTCTCACAGTGTTAGGCACATCTACAAAATAACACCACCTCTCGAACCCAGGTCCCTGTCAACTACAGCACAGTGCATTAGACAACTAGGCCACTCCACTCAGAGTGAAAGTTGGTGTTCCCACCAACATATATTGATTGCCACTGACACACTGCAAGTACATATAATGGGAAAAATGAGAATGTACTTGTGACTGTGATGCAGACACTACACCAGTACATAGGCAAATAAATAATAATGGATGTACGTGCGGCCTGGGATAGCACATATATCTTTCAACTTTCCAGACTGTTGCAGAATGTTCATAGTTTTGACCCCTAGATTTTGCATGGTTCTCAGAAAAACATATGTGTCTGGTAAAATATTGGCAAGTCATGAAAGACTGAGGTTAGAAAATCATGACAAACATTTGAGTGTCACACTTCATATCCTTCAGAAAACTCATGCTAATCTAAATCCTGTGTCACAAACTGCATGCATGCACATATATCTAGCAAATAGAGGTTCTACAGCAGTGACTCAGTAGCTCAGTCTGTTAAATGTCTTGCATGCAGTACATTTTACCATCCACAGTCCTGGGTATGAATCCAGTGTATTGCACTTCAATTACATCCCTGTAAATATAGCAAATAATAACTGAGTCATGCAATTTTAACAAAAATAGGTTGCTGCTACTAAATTTACTGCTACCCAGGTTTGCAAGTCAAAGGCCTCTAGGTATGGACATACTGCACATATTCATATAGCCTACCTATATGTCATCTACTACTCTCTGATTGGCACTGTTATCTAACAGATTAACCTTAAGCACATGCCTCGACTGGACTGTTATGAGAACCCTCGCCCTGGCTCTGCTGTAACAACAGAGCTGACACTGATCCCTCAGTGACACATACACCTTACTGTCCTCCAAAGTGTTCACACACTCCCCTATGTGTCCTATTCTGCAGCAGGACCTGTGGCCTGCTACATATGCAGCTGTATGTGAAGCTATCTGCTACAGACCTACCATACCTCACATCCCCCAAGAACAAGGGATCCAAACAACACCCATACATAAAGGGGGCAAAGATCTAGCAACAGGGACATGTTTCACAGTTTTCCCCTACAAACATAGTAAGCTGATAGACTAGCAGCTACTGCAGTAGCATGCATATTCTGATGGGTATGACATCTGAAACTTACATGTCTCTTCCCCCTTACTGACCTCAACCCATAATGTTTAAACTGAACTGCCAGATAATCCCAATGTCATTTGACAATGGCCAAACATAGCATGCAAAACTGTGGACATACCTCAAAAATCTCAACAGTGGACAGTATTTGTACCTAACCTCTGCAATGCTGTAGTCTCCACACCTCAGTAATGTCTATCTCAAAGACTATGAAAGGAGCCAAGGCCTACATGAAGGCCTTAAATATTGCACTGAGGTGCCATGTCATTGGCTAATGAAAGTGCAACCCAGCTGTGTTGGATGCAATTAGCAAGTCTAAGCCACAGACTGGTCCACAGGCAATTACCTGTTAATGAGCATGACCTACAAAAGTCAATCAACTGCCTATGTGAAACAGCTCTGTGATTTGCTTTACCAAGGCTGAGTATGAGTTATCAAGCTGTTTTCAAGAGGATTTGTTCACATACTGATTATTTCACTCTACCAGGTATGTCATACATGTCCCCATATAATGGGTTTGTAGATGGGAGGATGCAGTTATGGGGAATAGGGATTACAACAGTAGGCTTGTAGTACATCTCTGGGAGTGACATGTTGCTGATACTCTGCTGTCAAACAGCAACAGGCATTCCTCTTCACTGTGCCAGCTGTGAATGAAATCACAGCTCTGTCCCTGTCACTCCTTCCTACAATGGTCAGCTCCTATACGAAAGCTACTGGATTGTGACTTGCATATATTGTCAGTATGTAAGAGTGGACACAGCTGTCATATCACATGATGTACTGTCATTTAGTCTGTGAATGTCACACAAGAATAGTTCAGACATTGTAAAGGTATCCCTGACTGTCCCTGATGTATTCTGGCTAGGTCACTGTTTTGCCGACATTCATATCTCACCACTTGACAGCTACAGCTAACCTACCTGGCAACCCCTTACAGTAGGAATTCTGGTCATAGACATTATTAGTGGGTGGACACAGGCCCAACCTCAGCAACAGAGTGTACATATTCGTCATACAAAGCAAGAATATGAATAGAGGAACAGATATTACTGTAGTGTAAGCTTTTACTGGGGGTTCTGGCATGTGCCAGCCAGATTCTCTATAAGCTGACAACAGCCAGCAATTATTGGATTATTGGCCAACCGTTTCCCAGGCATCCACATATTTGTGCTAGCAGGACCACATATATCAGGCACACATACACATGCTGCAAACATCTTTGTACTGGACAGGTATGATGCCTACAGGGAAGATATATACTACAGCAGGTTTGCATTACTGTTTATTATTGTGGCACACTGGTGTCACTGGACTGTCCCCATATACATGTAATAACACAAACATATGTGTTTGATAGTGGCTGTATGACATAGTATTGGGACTATGCCTATAGGGGATACACCACAGGAGATGGCATTGATGGGTGTGGAGACATACAGCACACTCTGTCATGGCACACAGGGACATACCGGTATTGCTCCTATGTTGGTGATAGCCACATACACAGTGTGTTGATAGACTGTGGGGTATGACATGGAAGGTACCAGTGGATAGTGCATGACATTTTGGTTGTGCATGGTCTGTACATAGTGGATATCTACATATCTGGTCCTGTCATGTGTTCCCCTCTTGATCTATTTCAGGACGGATGTATCGAAGGAGGCACCCACCATATTCAGACACTGAAAACAATGTTATCCTGGATGGATTCAGACTCCATCATAACATTTTGCTGTCCAGAAGTCACCAGCATCATGAATAATATGCAGCACTGTGGGCTGACCTTGTCACAGCAGTCAACCAAATAGGGCTATAGGACATAATCTATGAGCAGGTCCAACACCGGGCAACATATATGGTCAATGCTGCATGAAAAAGGGCTGCCACTGTGGCCAGGGACCATCCTGCTACCAGTGAAGGGCCTGCAGAAGAATGACCTCTCTCTGTCCCAGAGGAATTCCTGGCAAACCTGGGTTCATCCACCAGCTCCCAACCATCCATCACCCCATACATCATGGAAGTGGGTGCCACAGCATCCACATCAGAGGAGCGTCCAGGTAGGCTTCCTGTGTTGTTCATCACTGTAATACAGTGTTAGTCATTGTGGCAGCCTCTGCATACCAGTACATGGGTGTCAGGTCTATCTGCTTTGGGAGGGGGGATTTTGGTTTTAAGGCATAGTTGTGCGCACATACTTAAAATGTCAGCAATGTAGACAGTATCATGTTAGCTACTTTGCATGTTGGTATACACACATATTACCCTGTAACAATATCACATTTGGTATTGCTGACAATACCTTACCCTCACATTTCCATAGGTATGCCAGGTGTGGCCAAAGTCCAATATCCTGTACCTGGCTAAGTGTGATACTGGTGTCTTATGGATCATATATACCCTAAGAATGTTAAAGGCTGCCATTTTGACCTAGGCACAACTGTTTTGCTTAGCCAGAGTACAATACTTGTATGTTCTATTATAGAGGGGTTAACTGAACTGCACTGAATGGGTAATCACAATTGTGTATTAGAAGGAACAGTAACACATTTGCACTTATTGTTGAGAAGGTCTATGCAGTCTGCTATACAAGAGGCAATCACTCACAGATGCCTGTTTACACACAATATGGAGAAGGTACATACCTGAGGCAGTGATACTATACCTGGCATAATATACTCAAGATGGGTGTACTGTGTTTTAGGTGTAGGTCCATCAGATACACTGGCATATTTCTTATCTGACAGGTGTATAGTACTGGCAAAATTAACCAGACGTAGCTGCAATACATGTTATAAGGGCCTGTCTTGTCTGTGTATGTTGTAGTCTGTTTGTGTGTTGTGGATGGGGTCAGGAATAGGATGTGGTATGTGTAATTCAGTTGTGGCTCTTCAGCTGTGTGTGTGTGTGTGTGTGTGTGTGTGTGTGTGTGTGTGTGTGTGTGTGTGTGTGTGTGTGTGTGTGTGTGTGTGTGAGTGTATGTGTGTGTGTGTGTGTGTGTGTGTGTGTGTGTGTGTGTCTGTGTCGACTACCATACATAGTAGTAAAAGTAGTAATGTAATTATTTTGTCTTCCTCCTCACAGGTATACAAGGGGGTTGGAGTTTGTCCCCCTCACAACCTGATGTCAGTGTCTCGTTGGACTCCGATGATGGTAGTGGCCATATTGAGGCACAGGTTGGGGGCTGAATCTGTCCCATGGGTGGGCATACCACTTCCTCCCCCATTGTCCCTGCACACAGTCAATATGCCCACGCATACCCAGTCCCCTAAGGCCACAGATATCAAACAGCTAGAGTCTGGTGACATCAAACAAGAGAATGTGGCAACTATGGCATCAGTGAGTGTAGACACTGGCCATAGCCAGAGAACTGGCAAGGTCCCACGCAGGTAGATTGATAGGGGTGCTCAAGGAGGACTGTTGCCATTCCACCACCTGTCACATGTTCTCACATCATGGGTCACTCAACTTATGTTTCAGTCTATCATGGAGACACAGGCACATTCAGAATGCAACACCAGATGGATGCGCAGGATTATGGATGCAGCACAGTCTGACATCCATGACTCCCTCCACCATATTGGTGATTCCATGGATCATTTCAATGATGTAGTGGACTGACAGTGGGGTGTAACATTGTCAGTCTTTGACCGCACATTGTCTGTGCTGGAACATCTGGTTGGAGTCGGGCATCGGACACATGGATGTAGGTCAGCAACACCATCTTCTGAGAGTCCACATAGTCATTCACACTCACACTCCTATAGTAGTAGTACCCTCAACACTACATAAGGGAGTGTGCTGTCTACAACATGACATGGCAGGCCATGGGCATGTGGTCCTGGGCAGTCCCATGGGGGACATGAGCCCAACAGACCCAAGTCACTGTCAGCTACTTGCACAGCATCTGACCTTGGGCATGGTGGTGCCAGTGCCATTCCTAGCAGAGCCAGTTCGCATGTTCATGGACAGAGAGAGTGAACTGTGCACTCTGCCATGTATGGTCCACAACTGTCCAACATACACACATGTAGGGCTAGCACTGGGCTTGATTGTGTTTTTGCACAGACTCAAACATCACTGTCACATGAAGGTCACCGAAAGACACACACAGCACTTCTCCATGTCATAGCTAGCCAGCACCCCTTCCTGCCTCACACACATGTTGTCAACTGTTTGGCACAGACCAGGCTTCTGGCACCCCCACACCACACCCAGTACATGTGATGATACCTGTGCCATCCATACCATTGATGCAGGGGCATGCACATATGTGTCTGATGCACAGGATGACTATAATATGTAGTTTTGCAGTGCGGTAGTGTTATGCCTTGACAGGTGCTGTATGCTGTCATGTCTCATGAGTACACATCAAACTTTGTGTACCTTTCTTGCATGATGTTCGATTGGCAGTAGTGGTGCAGTAGTGTAGCAGAATGACAGGTGTCTCACAGAACTGTGTATATTTCTGTTCCAGGGGTATTAGTGGCTACACTATGGAAATTTGGTGGAAATACAGTGACACAGCATGGCATGGCATTACAGCAGATACATGACATCAGCAAGGTATGGCTGTATACGTGCATGGTTACCTAGGTGCATATCTGTAGAAAAGTGTGTCAGGGAAAATGGGGGCAGTCAGCTTGATCATGCATGCATACCCTTTGACAAGGCCTGCTACCCTTGATACATGTCACTTGGGTGTTCTGTACATACAAGTGTAGGTGGTGGCAGATAGCATTTATGCCTAGGTAGATGTGGGATATTTAAGGTCTGTATCTACTGACAGTGCAGTAAAATGCATGAAAACCTTCAACCTTCCCTTAGGAAATATCATTAAATATAACAGCCCCTACTATCACTAGGGAACAGGTCCTTAATGCTTTCTCTAAGACCAAGAACACTGCATCAATGGGCCCAGACAATATCTCAGTATGCCTTCTAAATAGCATGAAACATGACCTATCAGTGCCTCTGGAATTACTATTTAACTGTACCCTCCATACTGGCTTCATGTCTCATGACTGGAGAAAGGCAACAGTCATCCCTCTGCATAAAGGTGGGCCACCTACAGACCCTGGAAACTACAGACCCATAAGTTACACTAGTCTTATATGTAAAGCAATGGAAAGAATTATCATGGAGATTATCAATAGAGTTATAGTAAACCTCCAGAGACTGGAACCAACCCAATTTGGTTTCGTCAAGGGCAGATCATGTCTACTCAACCTGGTGGACCTCTTTCAGAAGGTCAACAAGCAATGTATGAGCACAAAATCATTCACACAGCCTACCTTGACCTGGCCAAGGTATTTGACACAATACCCCACTCGGGCATTGTTGACAAACTCAGCAGGTTAGGTTGGACCACTCCTTTTTGGCATTTACTTCTCAGAAGTCAAGGCCAATGTCAGTAGTCTCTAGCTGACTAAATTTGCAGATGATTGCAAATTACGAGCTGTCATTGAATCTCACACTGACACAAGTGTTCTCCAGGAAGGGCTGACACAGAGAAACAACTGGTGCCAGAGCAATGGACTAAAACTAAATGCCAATAAATGCATAATAGTATCCTTTGGGAAGTCATTCATCCCTGGTAACTATCATATTGACAACACACCCCTTAGAGCTGACATAGTAATCAGGGACTTAGGGACACACATAGATAGTAATCTAGCATTTGATCATCACGTGTCTACAGTGGTGAGGAAATTATTCTATTTTTCGCAACTTATAAACCAAGGTATGGCATTCAAGTCTAAGGAAGTTATTGTTCCACTTTATCCGGCATTCATCAGACCTATCATTGAGTACAATGCTCCCTTTGGAATGTACCTAACCAGGCATATCCAACAACTGGAACATCCACAGAGGTTCCTCACTAAAAAAATGCAGGACGTAAGTCATATGTCCTATGCAGACCACATATGTCCTGTGCAGACCTATGCAGACCACGTCAAGTCCCTATACCTGTATTCCATCTCCTACAGGCTTTTGAGATGAGATATATGCCTGGCATACAGGGCATTGTCAGACCCCACTCTGATGGGCACAAAACAAACAGCACCAGTATTGCCAATTCTAATGATTTAAACCTTGCTTGTGATATAAATAGGACCTGCTTGAGAGATAGATATGTATCCCAGAGACTACCATGTCTATGGATCAAGCTCCCATCCATGTGAAGCAGAGTTCCTTCCTAATCCAAGTCAAGTGCAACTTGGACAATTGGATTTTGAAACTGGAAATTCATCCCTGGTTTGGGACATATGTCCTAATGGACACAGGTAACCTGTAAATGATTCATCTCCCAGACCCATGCTTACACTTATCAAGATTATAAGAACTTGTCAGAGATTTGGGATGCATGTTAGGCTTAAAAACGCCTTTGTGGTCATTAGCCTAGTAAACACATATAAACCTATGAAAATTGTACACCCATATGTGTAGTGCTGCATAGGAATATATTTGTACACTCACACACAGTTGCCTTTATTGAGATTAGAACCCCTACCTATCTATTAATATATACTACAGCACTGCACATGTGTTGCATGTGCATTGGAGCTTATCTGTTTTGAGGTCATCAGCCAGTACTGTTAAGGTGGATGACATCAGCAGGCCAGGTTGTCACAAGGCCTTAAAACGTATGACCACTACACAGAGATAGGCATGGGTACACTGCTATAAAGAGATACAGTTACACACACACACACACACACACACACACACACACACACACACACACACACACACAGAGTTGCCTGTTGGAAGATTAGAACCCCTACCTAACTATTAGTACACAAAAAAGCACTATGTACTTGTTGTATGTGCCATAGAGCTTGCCTGTTTTGAGATTTTAGGCCAGTGCTATTAAGGTGGATGACATCAGCAGGCCTTGTAAAGAAGGCCAATGGGGAAGCTGGCAGGTTGTCACAGGGCCTTAAAATGTATAACCACTGCACAGAGATAGGCATGTGCACACTGCTGCAAAGGGATATATTTACACCCAGACACAGAGGTGTCTGCTGCAAGATTAGAACTCCTACCAATCTATTAGTATACACAAGAGCATTACATACTTATTGCATGCACCACGGAGCTTATCTGTTTTGAGATTGTCAACCAGTGCTGTTAAGGTGGCTGACATCAGCAGGTGCTGACCGGTAGGCTAGTGTTGAGGAGGATGCTAATCACAGGGGCATAAAATGATTGGACATTGCACAGACATAGCCCAGATGGGCATGTCTGGGCTGCTGAAAGGGAAATATCTACATGTGCATGCACACAAGCTGGCTGATGTAAGGTTAGAACTCCTACCTACCTACTATTGCACACTACAGCTCACAGTACTTATTGCACATGCCACTGGTTACATCTGGTGTACATCTGGTTGCAGCAATAGTACTTGTGGGTTACACAAAGATGACTTGTATTATGCAGCATGTGTGGCCTGCAGAGTGAACCTGCTTTATGCTGTTATTGTATCTTCTGTCTTAGCAGTGGGGTACCTGTTATTACCCCTGCTATATGTGCACAATTAACAGTATCGCCATTGCTGGCCAGTCACAGTTTTCTAGGTGGACAAGTGGCCAGGGACAATATGTCCTGTCCAAGTGCTTCATTGAAGCCTTTGCACATTACACGACCAGCTCACCATTGTCTGTCTGCAGGGTGACATTCCACAGGCACAGATTCTGTGTTTGGGTGGAGTATGTTGTTATGTGGCCTTGGTGTGTTACCATCAGACAACTGTTGTGTATGTAGGTGCAGATAAGCCTAACATTCTGTGTGTGGATGTGCACATTCATACAGCCCCACATACATACATGTACACATGTACATATATATTTATATATGTATATGTGTGTGTGTGTGTGTGTGTGTGTATGTATGTATATATATATATATATATATATATATATATATATATATATATATATATATATATATATATATATATATATATATATATATATAAACACAGGGATGTCAAATTAGGTGTAGCTGTGTGTTAGTTAAGTGTAGGAGCGTGCCCAATGTGACTGTCAGTACTTACAAGTTGACTCCAGGCCAGACCTACCTGTACTCCAGTATGTGATTTTGTGTGCTGCAGCCAATTGGCTACTGCACCTGCAGCACCTGATTCAACAGTCTAGCACCTCCCTGATATTTTGACCAAGGGATTCCCCGGCTGTGTGCTGAACATATTATATGACTTATGCCTATTGACTGTACAGCGTGTTGCATCATATATACAATATGTTTTACATAGCATTGTGATTTTCTGGTATAGCAGTGGCAAATCATTACAGATTGGCAATTTTTAATGGTGCCAGACATTTATTTAGTGTAGTGTTAGATGTAGGAATTTAAGTGTGTGTGTGTGTGTGTCTGAGTGTGTGTGTGTGTGTGTGTGTGTGTGTGTGTGTGTGTGTGTGTGTGTGTGTGTGTGTGTGTGTGTGTGTGTGTGTGTGTGTGTGTGTGTGATTGCTGTTTGTTTGATGTGCTTGTGTTGTGTGTATGTGTTTCAGATCAGCAATTTTTTTCCATGGGAAAAAATTTGCTGTCCTGAATGTTCAATATTTTCATGTTCATATGTTTTGGGGCCAATGAAATAGCGTTCGCTATTTTCATCTTTCAATAATGTTCACCTATTTTCATGCTACTGCAGCTGCCCTATTGTATGCCACTATAATCATATTAGTGGCATGATGCCACACCTGACATTAGATTCTGGCACAGCCACCAACTGCATTTTTGTCAGCGATCACCTGCTGTCATATGCTTTTTCTGGCAGATATATAATCTCTGACTCTGTCAAGCAGGAAAGATCCATGGTGGTATAAGGCTTCAATGATGACCCCATTCTCTGCATCAATGACTGATGGCTTGCACACCCATCCTCTGCACAAAACAACTGAACATACAATGCTCGTTTCGGACTGCACACAAACTGAGACACATCAAACCCCCACAATAAAGAAGAAAAAGAAAAATCATAATATATTAACATTACATCCATTGCGTAAATATTTCTGGAATGAGGACAGCAGTTGCATAACTGATTATTGGATATCTGTATTATCAATAACTAGACAAAAATCCATAGTAGAAATGCCCAGATAATTTCCTTGGTCTCTCCACTGTTATGAAGGTAGTCATAGGACATCTAAGAAGCCTAATGCCACTGTTAGCTACACATGCACAGCCCTTTGGCGATGATAAGAAACACAGTGCACTTGTCTATAGTTACTGGTAAACTTCCAAGAGCAAATGGTAACACAATACTGTGATGTAACCATACTATTCACTTAAAACTTGGAAAGCACAATAACAGCTGACATATCTGCAGTATACCAACAGTGAATGAAAAAAACACCTACAGATAAACAAGTTTTCTATTGCATATTGAAATAAATTCAAGATATGAAAATGTAAGCAGTTTATGAAGATGACAAATATACCTTATGAAATAATGCAGTAATTTGTCAATAAATCTCTTCCAAGTAATTAACAGTAATGGTCTATCAAATCAGTCTCCCCTCCTTCCACTTTCATAGCTATACCATCACCTTTATATAGTATAGTTTCAGACCTTGTGAAGTTGCAAATGAGGTCTTAAATCGCGAGCATTCTCGAATACCAAAAAATCGGTTGGTGTACAGGAGGTAAACACTGTGTAAGTAGCTAAACAATTGCATGCACATACCCTAGCTCTGTAGGAAGGAGCAATGACAATTATTAGCTGCTAATGGATTGCAAGTATTAATGATTACTACAACTACAACAACAAGCAGTACTGAAGAGACTCTTCTCTCTGATATGTGTGTATCATGCAGAGTAGGCTAAAATGTGGAAGTACTTTAAGAGATATGTGAACAGTCTTAATATCATTGATATTCTTGTACTAAGAGCACACTGTCCATCCTGTGCTTAAATATCTGTCTGAAATGCTGATCAGCTATATTACACATTGAAACAAAGATACAAAGAAATGCCCACGACATTGCATTTTTGCTAGTTAATATGAGAGTAGGGAAAGATTCTCAAGAAATAAAGAGAAGAAATAGCTGGCAGTGATACCAACCTTACATTAATATGGTGTGGGCTATTACTAGCCGAAATTATTTGCCAGTATCACATTTATATAGACATTTCCAAGCAAATGACAGAAGAACATTTTCTGATCTTAGACCTCTAATTGGATGGTCTTCTAATTCAGATCTGTATACTATGTACATTTTCTACTACTCTAAATCTGTGTTAGTGCCAAAGAGGAATAAGAAACATAACTGAGTGTGTGTTGTTATTTTACTAAACTAAGAGCTCTTGTACAAATAGTGAGTTGTTTGTGAGAGATAATGGATACATACTGAGCATATGACCAGGTTGTAACAGAGTTAATAATCCTCATAATCTTGCATTTTCATTATTATTCCCTGATATTTGCTAATGCTGACATTTTTTCCATTATGGTGTTCATCATTTGCATGCATTTTTCCAAAGTGCACTTTGGCCCTGCAGCACTTTGTGGCAGTGAATGAGAGTCCACTGCCCAAGGTAAAAACAGAAATTTAATTTGGAATGTCATCATTAGTGCATTTTAGAGTGGCAGAAGTGCACATTGATAAAGCACTTTGAACACCAGTAATTGAATAAATCCTATAGCACTCCTAAGTATCACTATAGCATGCAGTGTAAATGAAATGAAATTAATTTAAAGAAACAGGAAAGAGGATGCAGGGTTGAAGCCACCTGCTGCTTGTAATGTTTGCAGCACAAGTAAAAATGCAGCATGTGTCTTTTTAATGGCTGATGAATGGAAATATAAATCAGATTTGTATTTGTGTTTTGTTGTGTGGAATACAAATAGTTTATATATATATATATATATATATATATATATATATATATATATAGGGTCTATTTCAGAAGACTGACAAACCAAAAGACTGAAACTTCAAAATACTGAACACATTTTTAATGCTGGGGGCAAGCTCCCCTACACCCCTCATATGGGGGCTGCACTACCCACACTCCCTGCTAACCATATATACCAACTTCAAGATCACACAACAGTGGAGAAGGGGGAAATTCCATAATTCATTATTTTGAATTTTCAGTCTTTTGGGATTCAGTCTTATATATATATATATATATATATATATATATATATATATATATATATATATAGATATATATATATATATGTATGTATATATACTTGCCTTTGTAATTTATATGCTGCTTAACAGTTGCAAACAGGGCTCACAGGTAAAGGAAAAAGTGAAACTTTTAATTTCCACATTGTTCATTAGTTCAAACACTCCTGTCATCGCTGTACAGTATTTGTAATGAGTGAATAATGTGCACATACTATATACCTCTCTCTCTGTAGCACAAATTGTTAAAGCAATGACTTTGGACCCTTAACAGAGTTACTCTGGGGTTCAAATCCATCCTGAGTGAAGGAAATGTGGAAATTATTACTCCAGATCTCTGACTTTCTTTCCTCACAATTTCATATGCTGATTTTTTCTGTTTCTTGTGTTCTGCACTTGCTTACTGCTGAATGACAAGCAAGTAAGCTTTTAAGTCTAATGATAGAAGGAAAAAAATTTATTTGGGCATCTTTCTGTAGCATAAACAGGCTTACCAGTGATGTGTGAACATTAGCACTCTGGACAGTACTGAGTGGAGAACATCTACCTGCTGTGTAACTGTCTCTATAGCACAAGGTATAAATGCAATGACTTTAGAGACAGAACAGAGGTGACCCAGTGTTTAAATTCAAATAACACCTTTTTTTTTACAAAGGATGTCAGAATGTCACTGCTCACAGCACTTTTACTGGGAATCTGAAAAAACCGCTACAGCGACAGAAGCGGAAAAACACAGGAATTAGCCACACAGACAAAATGAACTTTTTAGTACTTTCTTCCACTTTAATTTACTTGGACTTCTTCAGAAAAACCAGGATGCCTCCCTACATCCTGGTTTTATACTGTGAAACAGGAAATGATGTTATTGTGTTAATTGCTATCTTGTTTAAATCTCACAATAAAAACTCATTTAAATACATTCATTTGTGAATAAAAAATGTATGTATGTATACCCCCAGAGTGTGAATCTATACATTTGGTGATCATATTATCTATATATATATGGATGTGAGGCCATATGTGTTAGGTTGTTTACATTGAATATCTTTTCCTTGATTATGTCCACACAAGAATATGTTAATGTTATATATTTATCAAGTAGATTTCTGTTCATTTTGACTTCATAGGATAGACTTGAATTACTTGAAGTTTTTTAATGTAAAAAATGAATAACACATTTTTTTATTTTAGTGTGCTAAATCATTAGTTACACTTTTTAAAAAGAGACAACACACTGTTAGTCAAACTAAACAGTTTGTTAGAGGGTCAATGTATTTTTGAAAAAATACCTTGTTTTATAGATAATGGTCATAATATGATCACCAAATGTATAGATTCACACTCTGGGGGTATACATACATACATTTTTTATTCACAAATGAATGTATTTAAATGAGTTTTTATTGTGAGATTTAAACAAGATAGCAATTAACACAATAACATCATTTCCTGTTTATAAAACCAGGATGTAGGGAGGCATCCTGGTTTTTCTGAAGAAGTCCAAGTAAATTAAAGGGAAGAAAGTACTAAAAGTTCTTGCACTTTTACTGGGAATGTAACATTGCATTCAAATAGGTTGATTACAAGAAATGTATCAGTAATGCTTTTATACCTATACATTTCTAGGTAGCACATCTCTTACTTATGAAACCCAGTTGACTGCATGTGTAATTGCATAAGCATGACAATTATGATAATTAATTAAAAATGCACTTGCATATCTATAATAGGCACAGTATTTTTGTTAAAAGCATCTTGACTCCTCACATAGCCAAACTATGTGCTTAGAACAGTATGCATTGTAAAGTATGTATATATCATGCCACAACCTGTATTACTCAACTTACAAATGTCTATCCATCTGACATATGTTTACAAAAAGTAATACTGCATCTTTCATGGGAATGCAGTTCCCAGGACTTCTTAATGTCAAGCATATGCAGGCCTATCTGAAGTATATATGAATACTAAATGCAGTATATCTGTAATGACCAGGGCTGGAAGGGTGCAATGAGAAATAATAAACTGGCTTGAAATGTATGCATTATTTATTCAATAGGTTTGATTGTCACCTTGCAAAAATAACTTTTTATAGTGTTTATTTCCCAAAAAAGTATGTACCAAGTTATCCTGTTTAACCTTTCAAAGACCAAGGCTTACAAGCCAAGCCAAACCATTAAGCATGTCAGTTTAGACCACTGGAAAAAGTCTAAATAGGTTGAACATCACACATGACAAATCTCACTGCCATGTTTCATACCTTCATTGTTTAATAAAATCCCTTCCTCTTTATTTGGCAATAAATCTCTGTGCTTTCCATCAGGTAAATGCAGTTGGCATAGATGTGCATCTTTCTGCATTGGCTGTTGAGCTCAAGATTGGAATTCAGTGTCAACTCAGACATAGAGTTGCTGCTTACCTTCTGCCAACATGGTTAGTTAGGGAGATGATGGTGCAAAATGTAGAGGATGGAAGTGGAGTATGGAGGACACATGTGGAGTATGGAGGAGTCCAGGACTTTTGTGGCATTCCTTGTGAAGTGCTACAGCCATATGCTGCTTCAGGAGGACTATACTGAATTTCAGTATAAGACTGAGGCTTGGAAAAGATTAGCCAAGACTGTCTCTAGTGCAACTGGCATCCCATGCATGAGAGAATTGCTGTCACCACCACTATACACCACTATAGTGACCTGAAATGGCACAAGAAGGATGTCCTAAGCTAATGGGAGGATGAGTTTAGATCTGCTGACATCTCTCAGCTGTTTAAGTATACTGATCCATCATTGTTCATTGACATAGAATGTAGTAGACAGAAATGACTGATATTCATTATGCTTTTATGCCTCTTCTTCTGTAGTGTACCAGCTGCTGAAGACATTTAAGCAAACAGGGATGCACATAAAGAGAGGTTAAATCTCCTCAGAGAAGCATGGAAATGTATGTATCAGTTCTTACTGTAAGCCTAATAACTATTGCAATTATATGGAATATGGCAATACTGAAATAAATAGTTTTATGTATGATATCATAACAGTGCAATTTATTAATGGCACTACAGAGTAAGACCTTCCCATCATACCTGGATGTGGCAAAAGTGTATAGAGTGGATAATCATAAATGTGTATGGAGTAAATTATATATTCCTGGGACTTGCCATGATTCTAGTTTTCACTCTTTTTTCTCACCCCAGCCCTTCTCTCAATTTTTTTGCAGGTATATTTTATATGTCTTAAAATGTTCTGTTGTCACACATTTCTGCTTACAAAAAATGACATTCAGCACAGAGATGTAGTCTGACCACTGAGGACTGGCCTGCCAACCCTCCCCAGCTGCTAGTGCATTTGTACTCTCCAGGAGTAGTAGTAGTGCAGGTGGGGATTTTGTTACCTGGCAAGAGCTGACAGAGTTAGTGGGGGATATCCTGGAAAGGGTCTTCATTGGCTGACTTGGCCATAAAGAACTGTGCTTTGTCATAATGCTGAGATGATGCCACATTGAGCACTGACACAGGAAAATGAGACAGGAGACAGTGTTGATAGTTCTGAGCATGAACATTAGATTCTCACTGTTCTCAGGCTTGACGTGGGTGAGTCTTCAATGTCCCCTACCTATCCCCAATCATGGTTTCCCCCACACTTTTGTGCCTATTGCGATCTTTGTCTGTCTCATTTGTCCTGTATGTTTGCACCTGCTTCCTTACCTACTCTACCTACCTGGCCCTACACATTCCTTAGCCCCTTCTCTAACATTCCTCTCTGTTTGAAAGTAAAGGGTAATAATGGACACCTGCCCTACCAAAACATTATACCCATACATAACTCTGTTCTTCACCTATATGTCTTCTTGACACAGTTGATTTGGTACAATTGGATCTACAATATCTCTGTGTTGTTGTTACCTACACTCGGTGTGGTGACAGTCCAAATTTAACCAATCCTATCTACACTTCTACATTTATGTTGTGGAGGAGTGGATAGCTTTGGTTCTCTCTCCCACTACTTTCATGCAAATTCCTCTTTTCTTTCTCCCGTGTCTTCCCTTTTGCATGCCCCCCATCTCAGCACTTTCATTTTAACCCCTTTTTCACACATATATGATGTATATCTATACAGTCTGTTTGTGATGTGCAACCACTTTTTAGCAGAAACTTCAAAGTAATACAAAATGCTGATGTCATCCATTGAATTCTGCAGTGTTGTAGAGTGTCTAGAATGCTGATCGGTTGACAACACTTTTTCTCAGCTTTCTTGATTAAGTTATATTTCTAACAGAAAATTAAAAAAAAACGTGACTCCTAAACTTCTTAAACTTGAGTAACTTCTACTACAGTCTTTGGAAGTCTACATTGGATTATTTTGTTTAAATTCTACATTTTTTCTCTCAAAATTCAGTCAGAAAGGGCTCATAAGTTATCAAAAGAACACTACAAAGGACCAGACAATGAAGAGGGAACTACAAACTTTATTATTTACCATGCAGGATTTATCTTTGAAGTTTGACAAAATGGACAAAAAATGTGACTCTTTTAAAGAAAAATGCACAAAACAAATGAAGCAGTTACAAGAATTAATAATGCAACATAAGACTCACATTGCTGACATAAAAGAAACAATAAATGACATGGAATGCAGATTCCTGGAACAAGAACATCATCTTGAGTCTCTCTCAAAACAAAGTACTTTTCTAACAAACAGATAAGATGACATGGAAAACAGGTCAAGGAGAAACAATTTGCATATTTATGGACTACTGGAAAAGACTGAAGGAGACAATATGGTAAATTTTCTCACATCCTAGCTTCCAAATGTTCTAAATTTACCTGAGTTTTTTCTAGTGGAATTGAAAGAGCCCAACTGGCTGCTCCTTCACCTTCCAGCAAAGCAGATAAAAGTCCAAAATCAATAATAGTAAGATTTATATCTTCTCAGGACAATGAACTGGTGTTAAAAACTGCATGGTCAAATTGTCCTGTCAAATACCAAGACAGTATTATAAGATTTGACAATGATTACTCATTAGAAGTAAACTCTAAAAAGGAATGTTTACCTTTAATAAAAGAATTGAAGAAGAGACAATTCAAGGTTCATTTACTGTTTCCTGTGAGACTTAAAATCTTTTTCTTGGCTGGAGCAAAGACTTTCGACACCTTGAATGCAGCTGTGTCTTTTTAACATCTAACAAAACTTTAAATCAAACAGAAGAAAGGGATTGGACTGATTTTACCCTAAAATGCCAAGCAGGGATGTATGAATTGTAAAAAGCAGACAAAAAGAAGAAGAAGAAACTAAATGGCAAGTAATTTTTAAATAATTATTTTACATATTTTTTTCTTTTTATGCCATACACAAAATATCTAAAGGGAACCACAATTTATTCAGATGGCACATCTATGAAGTTCCCTTAAATGTGCACAAAAATAATACATTTTAACTAAAAGACTACAATCCCAAAAGGACAAAAAGGTAAAAACATTTTATTATTCTTTATTCACTTTCTAGGTTATTAACTTAACAGCTTGGTAATGCTTAAACAAATATGTATAAAACTAATATCTCTCAAAGTATAGTAAATAACAATAGCATAACACACTAAACAAAAGAATGCTTTATTTTTATACCTTTTGACAGTGTTTTAGTGTCATAATTTCAAACAAGTTACTTTTAAAAAGAAAGGAAAAAAGAAGCTTAAAGAAAATGAAAATGTTTAAGTAACACATCATATTGCATGTTTTTTCTGTGTAATGTAGACATTGAGAGTTATTTACAGCTTAAAAAGTCACTTAAGTGAGCATGTAAATGTTTATTTGAACATACAGTTTAAATATAGATTTTTCAATATGTTCTAAACTTTAAGAAACAGACGGTATGTGCCTATTTTTAAGTGTTTGTATATGAATGTTTCATGGTTGGATGTAATTATTAGTACATGCTTAGACAGGAAAGGATTTTTTTCCCTTTCTTTTTCATATGGAATAAACAAGGCTTATTACAGTTAAAGTAAAATTTGTCTCAGGTAAATGTAAACTTGATTCTAACTACAGAGACATGTTTGGGCTTTACAAACAGCAATTTAGAAGGAAAGAAAGCTGTCAAACATTCTTTGAGGATGGGGCATGTTTAGAAGTACTCAAATTGCTTACTTACTTGTTTCTCAGCTTCCAACTGAGGTCATAATCTGAAAAGCATGTTTTCTTGTTCCCAAGAAGTTTTTTCCATTATTAGCATATTTTGAAGATGAAAATCCCTTTGTGACAATGGAAGTGCTTGAAAATGAAAGCAAAAGTCTCAGGCATGATGTAAGTACTTGGATTAAATGTTAACAATGAGCTGTTTGAATTTCTTAAAGTGATATTTACCTAACTCCCAATAACAAGCAAAACTGTACAATTTGAATGAGTAAAAGCAATGAGAGATTTATTAACAAGTAATTTAGTGCACGTAATATACAGACAGAGTATATTTAATGTTAATCCAAACAGACAGGAAATTGTAATTAGATCATATATAATGAAGAGATTGATGTGAAGCAGACTGTGCTACTACACAATTTAATAGCAGCAGCTGCACTGGGTTTAATTAGAATGATGGAATCTTTTTATAGATTTTATAACTCTGAACTGTTTTGCTGATTACTTAAATTAAACTGAATGACAAATATTAATCCATTTTTATCAAAATGAGTTTGACTTATGGGCAATAAGCAAACACAGAAAGTCATTGTAACTTGTATTATTTTAATATCAAATTGATATGCTTAATATAGTAATATGGTTATGCTAAATGTTTTACTTGGATGTAAAGTTTAATTTTATGAAAAATATATTATATGAATAGAATATAAGGGGTCTATATTATAACATCGAAGTTGGAAAACTTTGAATGTTATAATATCGAACCCACTACATTGAAGGCTGAAAATATGAAGCCATGGAACATCAAATTATTACCCAGGGCAAGATTTTGGTGGGTTGTTCTGTGGCTTCACTATTCCCTCCACTGTGGTGCGATAGTTATGAACTTTAGGGTGAGGGCATGGGTTAAGGTTAGTGGATAAATAGGAATGTATGTATGGTTTAGTGTAGGGTTGGAAGTAGGGTTTTTTAAGTGTATGTTTGTGTGTATTATTTAGTTTGTTTGTGTATAGCTCCTTAGGGTAAGTGTGCGATAGTTACGGACCTTAGGGTTAGGGTGCGGGTTAAGGTTAGTGGATAGATAAGAATGTATGTACGGTTTAGTGTAGGGTTAGAAGTAGGGTTTTCTTAAGTGTATGTGTGTGGATTATTTATTTTTGTGTGCTTGTGTTGTGTGTATGTTTCATGGAACAGCAAATATTTTCCCTGGGAAAAAATTTGCTATTCTGAGTGTTCAATGTTATCACATTTCGAAATTCCAAGTTCGAGCTTATGGTTTTCGATATTTTGGAATTTTGATTATGTGATATAGACCCGAATATAAGACATAGCAAGCTTTTTTCTGTTAGAAAAAATGTTTAGATAATTGAGTTGAGAACTGATTTGTGGAATGGATATTAGAGGGTACACTTGAATGTCTAGTCTATTCAAACCTGGGGCTTGTTTCCCCATAGAAGGGTTAGTTTGTTTTTTGTCTCAGTCTTTAATGTTTATTGTTTAATTCTTTTTTATTGGGTGTCTATGAGTTGTAACTGAAAATAAGTCATTAAGTTTAGTTAAATTTGTGTGCTTATTAATTAAAATATATACACATGACTAGTGGTTTGAGTGGTAATAATTTGACTATGAAATGTATTTCCATCAATGTAAATGGTCAGAATAATAATCATAAAAGGAAAAGTCTCTTAAAATATTTGAAGATGCCTAATGCACAGATTATTTTCTTTTTTTGCAAGAAACACTCCTTATACAAGAAGACATACATTAAATGAATACAAATAACTATACAGTTTTAGTAAGTTCACACTATGAACAAAAGAAGACAGGAGTAGCAATCTTATGGAAAAACACAATCTTAATGCTAACATTTTTAAATACATATTATGACAAAACAGGGATGTTCTGTTTAGTAATGAAATCTATAAATGGGAAGATATATAGTCTAGTAAACATTTATTGGCTACCTGGATTAGGTGTCAAAGTAGGCAAACATTTAGAAGACATTGTACACCATGTTAAAGGTGAAATAATCATAGCGGGAGATTTTAATTGTATAATGAATGATGAGGACACTGATGGCAGAAACACTTGTAAGAAAACAACAATTTCTAAGGTGCTATCTGATTTTACTGAAACTTTTAATATTGTAGACATAAATGAATATGCTTATCCTAATACATTATTCTTTACTCATTGCTCTGATTGACATGGCACACATTCAAGAACAGAGTGTACATATCAAGAGTATAACTACAACGTTGGATAAAGTCAAAGTGGTCATATGCCCACTGTCAGACCATAATGCAATTACTTTTGATTTAGATTTAAATGCAAAACAAAGAATAACCTTAACTAGAATTCCTTCATACATAACAACTTAAAGGATTTTAAGGAATTTTATGTTAAAGAGATACAAATATTTTTAGACATAAATCTTACTGAAGATGTGTCAGAGATATATATTTGGGACTCTTTGAAGTCACATTTATATTGTAAAATAGTTTAAAAACAAAAAAGGCAATGGGACAAAGACTTACTGTAATTCCAAGCAAGAATCAATACATTAAAGTTAGACATTCAGAAGGGAAAGAAAAATTTAATAAGTAAATTAGATGACATGAATAAAAAAAATTTAGACACACTACATCATAAAGCAATGATAAACTTAGAGATGATCAAAATATGTTCTTATTTGATGAATCCCAGAAATCTGAAAAGAATAGCAAATAGAACTAAAAAGATCATAAAAGCTAATCAAATAAAGGAAATATACATTTCAGATACAAGAAAGAATGTATCAGACTTAGAAGGGACACTAGAAGTATTTAAATTATGCTTTCATAAAGTTAATACCCAAAAGAAAATAATAGAACCTCAAAACATATTAAAGTTTTTCTTTAGAAAACATATCAAAGCCAAACTAACAGATGATCATATAAAATGAATAGACAAACTATAACTATGACAAAACTTAAATCTCAAATTAAAAATTTAAAGCCAAACAAAGCACCTGGCATAAATAATATAATCCCATAAATGTTCAAATTATTAAACAAAGAAGCTCTGGCATTACTATTAAAAGTGTTTACATTAGTAAAGGAAAGCAAAAATGTTCCTCCTTCTTGGAAATATATATCACCTATTTTGAAATAAGATAAACATGCAAAGGAATGTTCATCTTACAGACCGATATATTTACTAAATGTTGATTATAAAATGTTTGTGGCAATACATGCAGCTAGGATCACAACTTTTTCATTATTAATAGACACAGATCAAACTGGCTTTATAAAAGACATAAATACATATAACATTAAAATAATTATATCTTTAATTGATTACATTAATCATACTAAAACTAACATGAATATAGTCAATTTAAACATAAATAGTGCCTTTGATTCTGTCCACTGAGATTATCTATGGTCAGTTCTAGAAAAATATGGATTTTCTCAACAATTGACACTGTTAATTAACTCACTATATGAAAAAATCCTTAGCATATATAAAGATTGGATCATGCTTTTCTAAATATTTAGAAATTACTAAAGGTGCAAAATAGGGATGCCCCTTGTCTCCATTATCATTTGCCTTAGTAATTGAACCTTATATTCAAATGAATAAGAATATTAAGGGTATATAAATTGACAATAGTCTGGAAATTACGGTTCAGTTATTTGCAGATGACATTGTTTTAACCTTAAAGGAAGATAACACCTATCTAAAACTCTGTTAAATTTAATTAAACACATTCAGAAACTCTTGGTCCTTAAATTTAATGAAAATAAGACACCGATATTACTTATAAACTCTAATAAGAAAGACAGACATAAGGACTTTTCTAAATATATAGCTGCTGACAATAAAATAAAATACTTAGGGGTTGCATTAAAAGATTAACCAGATAAGGCAATAACAATACATTACTCTAATATTCTAAATAACATTAAAACACTCATTCAAATATGGAATAAATACTTTTTTACAGAGGAAGGCAGACATTATATAATTAAAATGATTATTTTTCCAAAAATGTTATAATTTATGCAATCCTTTACTATATCACCTCCTAAATCTTACATAAAACAATTTAATAAATAAATGCTAAACTTCTTATGGTACCCCAATAAACCCAGAATAGCTCTGAATGATCACTTAAATGACTGGGAAGCAGGAGGAATCAGTGTTCTAGATATAGAAATATATGCACTGTCAGCAAATATAAAAGCAATATCATTATGGGTAGATAATGCTTAGTCTGCCAAATGGTAGCACATACATGAAAAAGTATGGTTAAAATCAGGTCTTACATTACCACCACAATGTACTGAGTTGGTATCAGATAATTTTACTTGGATGATGAGAGAACATTTTACAGAAAACAAACAGAAGCACACATGTTCTAAGTTTATAAAAACACATTAAAGAATATAAATCCCTTATGAATAGGAATCCTAACATAAAAGCTTTGTTATTCTTGCTATATCCTATTGCATGAACACAAAATAACATTAAAACTTTTAATATAGATATAATAAAGACTCTTAGAAAGCATGAACTGAATTACTGGCATCAGTTACTAGACTCTGGAAATGTTCTAACAATGGAACAAATAAACAAATCTGATTTAGGTAATGATCTATGGCTAAGCATACAGGATATAAGACAGTACATTTTAAACAGAACAAAGACAATCCAATTAACAATCAGACAAAATATACCTAAATTTATAGAACACTATAAAATAATTAAGAAAACAAAATTATATCATATGAAATTTTTTGAGGCTAATATAAAACAATAAATAATCAAATGCCAAATGACAATGACAGGAAATTAATACTTCTCTCCACAGCAAACATCTCTTTCATTGCAATTTAAACTGTTCACATTGAAATTCATTCATAGGTCCTTTGTAGCACCACATAAAATGGAAATAATGTTTAAACAAAATATAGGATGTTGGAGATGTAAAAGGAACTTGATCACTGATTGGGGGCATATGTTTTATGGTTATCGTTTACTTAAACCATTTTGTGATAAAGTTATTATTATTTTTTTTCAAATAGTTTTTAATAGTAATTTTCATTTGTCTAAATATTTGATTTTGTTTTATTATCCAATACTCCAATGTGATGCTAGATTTAAAAAAGTTTTCACTTTTATGGACACTACTGGCTATAGCATGCAAAACCATTACTACAAATTGGAAAAGTGACTTCCCCAACATTTAAAGAATACAGAAACATCGGTTTCACTTTACAATCCTGAAATACTGAAATATCGAAATTCAATATCTCGAGACTGTAAAGCCTAAAACTTAAAAACACGAAACCCCAAAAGAGCAAAATTCAAGATTGCAACTGTCCACATACACACTCTACACACAAGTGCACATACACCTTCCTCCCACACTACAAACCAATAAAACACACACAAACACAACAAAACAAACAGATGTGTGGACCCTACATATAAGCAGGGGAGGAAGCCCTCCTCCACCCCCCATGTGGGGGACTGGGTCCAACATACCCAGCTACTTATATATACTAACTCTGAGGTCGCACTAAAAACACAAACACACAAAAACCATCACTACACATTCTACACTCCCCTTGCACAAATACACATCACATATGTACAAATACCACCACTCTCAACAATTACCCACTCACAATCTTACTTACCTACCCAAACCCACACCTCAAAACTCCAAACACACTCACACACACTATAATCCCTACCCAAAATGCCTAGTAAAACATCACTTACCTGAATCTCCAGCTACATCCACATACCACACCTCACATCACGAACACAGGGAATCTCATGTCATGTAAGCTCCTCCACAACTGTGGATTTGACATTTCCACATTTGCCCTTCTGCACTTTCCTGCAAGTGCAGTTTTGACACTTTGGTCTTGAGCTACTGAAGTTCGATATTTCAGTAGTTTGAGATTCTGAAGTGAAACCAAAAAATTGTATTGAATGTATCATGAATATAAATGAAAACCATTTGAATGAGAACAGAAAGAACCACATCTTATTACAACTCATGGAAGAAAGTAAATGAAATAATGGAGAAAGATGACTGCAATACCTCATGAAATGAACTTTTAAATGTAAAAGAGTGTAATATCTTTTAAACTTAGACACCTTTGTAAATAGTTTGTTTAGATGTTATAGGTGTTGACTGTATATAGTTGTTAACCTGTGTAAATTATGTTTTATTTTGCAAAGTTATGGAATTACATTAAATTTCTAAAATCAGTAAAAACATTAAAGGAAATATGCAGTGTCACGGCTGTAAATGAAATCTCAAGCTGCACTTTAATTTCAGCAAACATTAATTAGCTTGTGAAGTTAGGTATATAGTTCAAATCCCAACAAAGGTGCCTATTGTCAGTGTACATGTTGTTAACAGTCTTGTCACCCACATGTGCTATGCTCATGTGCAGATGTTGTTTCCTCTTATATCTAAATTTCCTTTTGAAAGGCTGTATTGAAGACTGATGCCATCATTTGAATAGAGTGAGATGCCTCCTCAAGACTGAGGGCATGAGATAATGTAATGTATGTTGTTGCCTAGATAAGGCATGTGTTCCAATATGGGATTATATCCACATTGTACATAATTGTTGCTCTACTGTCAGAATGACAGCAGGAAGCTACAGGTGTGTTTGGATATACCTAGCATCAGGCAATGTTGTCTGGCAATCAGCAAGATTCTTTCTGAGTAATTACAGGAACACATGTTCCTTCATTCATATATATGAAGCAATGCTTTCACATAACCACACATATTAAAATTGGTGATGCAGTTATACTATGGCACATTCATTGATCCCACTATGGTGTTGATTTTCTCAACTCTTAGGCAAGTGTTCCAGACCAGCACTGAATGATTGTAAGCATTTATGTCCTTAACTGTTCGGCAGGAAAGACACACCGCCATTATACTTTGTACAAATAGAGTGGCAAAGGCCTCCCCCATCAATTTTAGAAGATAAAAATTAGGGGCACATAAAGAACAGCTGATTAAATGACTTCACAAAGGTGGAGTTTAGCAGCTGTGACAACAGTGCCACTATGGTGCATGTAATTAATAGTCATAGTGTTAGTTTGGGGAGTTGTATGGCTTGATGGTCAGTTCTAACATCAGGAATCATTTTGTGTGAATATACTGATGTCACACAACTATTACTTCACATCAATTTTGTTCCTTGATATGTTGCATGAACACATGTGAATGTACTTTGGATTTCATGGCAGCAGCATTTTTTTTTCTTATATCATGGTGAGACTGTTACTGTGGCACATGCATTGAGTACTGTGATGTACACTGGTATGCTTTAGTTCTTGGGTGGTATATGTACAAAAATACAGAAAAAACTTTCTTGATTAAGGAATATTGATACAGGACTAATCACAATTGTTTGCACATAAGCATACTCAGTTAATTGTCATCAGTCTGATATATTGATATGAAACTCATTATCAGGGATTATTTCTTAATTCACACATTAATTTCAGTTGTTTGTAGCCATAACCAGGAACCACAAAAATCAGCAACCAAAACTTGTAAAACAAAAGAAACACAGCAGTGTGTAGAATTCCACGACACAAACTTTAATGAAAATAAACACTTTCGTCAGGTACAAGAACCAAACTTCTTCAGATAAAGAAAAAAAGCTATCATCCTACTTACACCACATTTGAAATACAACATGGTCCAACAGCCAATGAATCTAAAACAATGATTAAAAATACAAATTGCAACCTGCAACCCTAATAGCAACCCCTTTGTTTAGCAAAATCTTTAAACATGTAAAAAAATAAAACTATTTTTTTAAAACATAGCAAGTAAATATAAGAAATACTATTTATATGCTTACAGGTGTATAAACAACACATAAACATTAATGCTTGCTAAGAAATATGAATTTAAAAACTGTACTTGTTATCTTTCAAACTATTTTAATTTTAAAGTGCTAGAGATGGAAATACTGTCATTCAGTCCAGGGGGAAAACATGCATTCAAATAAATTTGCCACCAAGTTTCCCTTTGTTCCAAGTATAGTTTAAAAGGAACATTATAGGGACTTTTTTGAACTTGATGCACTACCACAAATTTGAACTGGTGTTCAGCGTGCTTAATCAGATGCTGATATAAGGCATTAGTCTCCTTTTTTATGGGCTATATCATATTGGTGCTCATATATTCTCTGAACAAGTTTACGTTCAGTTTTCCCCATATAAAAGGCAAAACATTGCAAGCACAATGCAATATATACCACTGACTGGGTATAATAGGAATATTTTCCTTTTATATCAATATTTCTTCCCTTTATACTGACACTTGTACCAACGAAAATGTGTTTACACTGACTACACATTCCACATGGAACCATCCTCCCATTGTTGGTACTATTGTAAACAATTTGCTTCTCCATAATCCTTTTTAAATTAGGTGCACGCCTATACACAATATTAGAATGTAACCCCAGTCTATCCTGGTCACTCATAATATTCCAGTTCTTATTCAAAATATCAGTAATAAGGAAATTGTCACTGTTATATGTAGTAACAAAAGGGAAACAAACATTTTCTTTGCCCTATGTAATATTATGGGTACCAGAACCCATCCAAGGCACAATATCCTGATTAATATTCATCAAAGATGCCATATTTGCATCTTCCTGTTGTACAGAAAAATCCTGCAAGAGGGGCTTATATTCACAATTATTACACTTTTTAACCACCTCATTACGAATTTTCATCAATAACCATGGTGGGTAGCTTCGATTCGAAAACATTTTGAGTATATACGTACATTCTTGAAGGAAATCATCATAGTCTGTGACCATATGAGCTGCCCTAACTAGTTCCCTTTTACCACTCCTCTTTTAATGTAAAAAGGGTGACTGCTGGACTGGTATACTGGAGATAACTATTCGAGCGAGGGATTCTACACACTGTTGTGCTTCTTATGTTTTACAAGTTTCACTGTTTGTGACAATATTCATTGCTACCTCTTGTGACGTATGCCAGCAATACACAGTTGTGTGGAATACATCACATCATAGAATGGTGTTTGCATTTGTTCTTTTCTGGCTGCACAATAACTGTGTCAGGCAGGAGTGCCTTACAGAAAGATAATATGTATGTCACACTTTGATCCCACACCTGTTACACCACACACCAACAAATGGGATGCACGACCATTAGGATATTAAAATGCATAATTACCTTCAAGGGTGATCATTCTTCTACATTTGGAATACCTATTTCTGTGATGTATGCAGTTAAGGCACAGCTCAGTGGTAACTTTGATGGGATAGGTTAGATTCTTGCAAAAGGTGATTGTGGCTTCTTATCCATTTGTATTTATAAACTTGTTATACTGATGAACTGCACATTATGTAAACATCCCATATTGTATGTACTGTCCTTGCTGACATCTCAACCTAGCGTGTTAATGACATTCATATCTCATGTAATCCCCTATTTTACAATGTTAATTTGTATAACTGTCACGTCCTGTAATATCATGTTTTCTTTTATTTACCTATATTTGCTCAGGAAGTGTGACCACCATTAAGTATCATGACATACATTTTGCAATTTTATCACTACAAAATTGTTTTTGTGACATAAGAATATTTAAATCAATTATCATAGTACAATATGAAAGTTTACTCTCCCTTCTTACATATTTCTGTATACATCTCTTTGATTTCTGTTCACATTGTTCTCAGTATACTTTCCGTGCCTGGTAACCTGTCTATTGTAGTTACACTTGCCATTTACCCTGCCCCTTACTTATTTCTGTATTCACGCGTTTCATTTCTGTGCACATTGCACTCAGTACACAATACACTTTCCATGCATGGTACAGCTTGCATTATTTGCCTTATGTAGCTTTCCTTGCTGCCCATGAGAACATGCTTAACAGGTTTGCCCAGGTTGTTTGTTTACTGTGTGTGCTGCTTAACACATGCTTGTGGCCACCAACACCTTTACCAGCCACATAAACATGCTTGTATTCGTGTAAATGTGATGAGCAGCCTTCATATGTAATTAGTGCTGCTGCTTATCGCTCTAACAAGTACACATTGTATAGGCTTCTCACGAACCCTACATAACTGTTCATGAATTCTGGGGAGTATTTTTTTTTTACTGTGTATCTTGTTCTTTTCTGTTAAAACTAGGCCTATAGTTTACCTGTGGCCTGGTTGGCCAGTGAAACTTATGAACAAGTTATAATATCAGCAATTTTGCAATCCTCTGCAGTGTTTTTTTTTTTTTCTCATGTCATGCCACTTTCTTACAATAGGTAGCTATAAGAGAAGGATGGAATTTCCATAGTATGAAACAAAAGTGGCTGAAATCTTTATAAACAGCTGGATCTCTGGTTGAATTCTTTGGGAAATTTGGAAAAAGTGGCTCGAAGTAGTGTCAGATATCAATGCTTTTCATAGTTATGGGTGGCTAAGCAGTGAATGCTGGAGATGTATTAACAATATGATAGTCTTTGAAAATAATATTCTGTCAAGAGAAAAGGTCATGGAATCTGCTTGCTGCAGGAGAGCAGGTTAGAGAGAGTGACAGGCAGTTATTATGGCTTGTCTCTGACATTTCTGGAAGTTTCATTTTAAGTGGCATTGATATGGGTGCTCCTTGGTTGATAGATTAATGCATTCTTCAAATTACATTATTGTTTGTTGACCGATTACTCGTGGAATTCTAACAATATTACATAGATTAAGGCTCTGCTTTACAGTCTTCAGTAGGATGGGGATAACATACACTCATGTTCATCGAGGGAATGGCCAACTGCTACATTTAGTACAGACAGGCTTACCATTTACCTTTTTTGTCTGATGAAAGGGAGTAGCATCACAGAACCTCTATCTATGTATGTTTTTCTTCAGGTACTATGCCAAGGCTATTGATGTAGTTCATGCTGTTGAGTCCTCCCACGATGACGATGATGTGTCTAGTCCCAGTAGTTGTGTATTTCATTGCTTTGCTACCTGTGGAGCTGATGATGTCACTGCTGCTACTGTACATGCTACATTAGCTTTGCTTGGTGCTGAGGCAGAGTCATCTGCTGTTGGAGAACAAAGTAGCATGGTGCAGGATGAATCTGTTGGAATGCAAGTAGAGACTGCTGTTGACTGGCAAGACCAGAGGAACTACAATCTGTTTACTCAAGAGAAAGTGAGTCAAGTTCTGTGGCCTCTAATATGCCAGCTATGGGGGCTTTTCTGCTTAACCTCAGGGGGTGGACATATTTGATGTTCCTTGTCTTTATTATACTAGCTCTTCTCCTCAGGGAGTTAGCAACTTTGATTGTCCTTCTCAGTAACATAGTAGTTTGTCCTCATTTTGTAAACATGTTGATATTAGAAAAGCTATACTTTTCAAATGGAAGATGAATCTGCTGAGGCTTTACTACTGTGTGAACAGCATCATAAGTGCAATGATGCATGTAATCTGGGTTTTGATGCATGGGATGCCCTCAGCCAGCTAGTAGATTTGTTGTGGGAAAGCAGAGAATTCTAGGCTAAAGCATTGCAGGAATGGGATCTCAAGCCAGAATGTGTGTTATATGACTACCATGGGTGGGAAAATAGCAACATGTATCCAGTGCATACCATGGGACTGTTGTTATCCAGCATTTATTTCAGTGAGACTTATTGTGAATTATTGCATCTGCCTTATATTAGAAGCAAACATTGCAGCTATTATAACAAAAACCTCACAGAATCATAAAGACAACATATATCTATGCAAAACAGCAAAGTAATCATTTTTACAGGACGTTGTGCTTCTCTTGTAACCTTCTTCTTTATATATAGCATGAGGCAAAGCAAACTCTATTGTACTAAATCATCAACAGAATGCAGAAACAATAAACCTCAACAAATATTTGAGATGTTATGCAATGAGCAGACATAAATAGTGGTGCTCCTGCTACAGTCCAATAGTAGTTTGTCTAAGCTGTGCAGTGAAGTTCATACTTTGAACAGTAGTGTCCAAACACTAGTGCAGCTACAGTCAAACATGCCACTACAGAAGTGGCCACTATTTCTTGACACAGAGTTGCCACATGGTAGTGATATATCACAGATTGCATCACTGAATTTGATGCCTGTCAGTGTGTACAAGGCAGACTTGTCATGTCTTCAGTGAAGACCACCATCACTTAGGCATTCATCACACAGGCTGTGTGGATTTTCTCCACTCAAGCCATGTAAGGAATGCTGCCTCATATGTAAAAAGCCTAGGAGGTTATTGTCTGCTTTACATGGCAGTGGGAAGACTCAAGGAACATATCAACAAGAAGGCACTGTGAGTGTCAGAGCCATAACTGAATTAGGGAAAAGAGGAAGAAGCAAGCTGTTGGAGGAGGGGCTCAGTCAACAGATTTTGATGATGCATGAATGCAGAATAAGAGATGGTTTATGAAGCTGCAAGGAAATTGCAGCTTAATAAATAAAGGCTGATCACTACCGTTGTGCTTACCACTGAAGTTCGGTGTTTGGTAGCAGCTGTAATAAGCTGATTGTTACAGTTTTAGCAAGCAGTTTGCTACAGCTGGCTAAAGTTGCAGCAAGAATTTATTACTATTTTTTTATTGCTCTTTATTTGTTAAGAGGCTTTTTTCCCCTTGGTCTTCCAATCTGAGTTGAGGAGGTAAGACTGTGGAACAGAACAGTGTGACCAATAACCTTGCTATGGTTCTTGTGAGTATCATACAAAGCACTCACTTTGAGGCATGCACAGGGTAAAAAAAAACTGTCTTTCTGAAAGGTGTAGCTGAGAATTACCCTTATTAAGTGTTTATGTTTCCTGGGAGATGATGATGTAACATTTCTAGTCTCTTGTACCACATATCTTTTTTACTAAAATAATATGTGCTATATCTTTCATAAATGTATGCATTTCTCAGTACTTTTAAAAACACTGATTTCATATGCATTCCATCCCAGCACCTGTTACATTATGTATCTTCTGTGCACAGTTCAACCACTTTTATTGAGTGACAGGTCCTCATATCATAGCTCTCGATGTCTTATGTGTAGAATCAAGGATAAATAAAAAAATAATCAATGACACAATTTTAAAACTACTAAATTACAATGTTGACAGAATAAAAATAATTGAATTATCATGTATTTTCTCTGATAAATAAACCTTAATTGAAATGATTTTCTTTCATTTTTGACAATAGGAAAATATTGATTTCGTATTCATTCCATCGCAACACCTGTTACATCATGCAACTTATGTGCATGGTTCAACCACATTTGTTGAGTGGTAGGTCCTCATATCATAGCCCTTAATGTCATATGTGCAGCATTAGGGATAAAGACAATAATAATCTGAAACACTTTAAAATTTAAGACTACTGGATTACAATGTTGACAGAATAAAAATAATTGAATTATCATGATTTTCTCTGATACAGAAGCCTGTAACTGAAATAATTTTTTCCATGATTTTGCATGGATTTTAGGAGGTAAAGCAAAACTCTAAGTCAGTCTGAGGGATGTCCCTGAAAAATCAAGGATAGTTGAGTGGTATGCCTGATGGAAATTGGGGACTGTCATCTTGTTGTTCTAGTTGTACAAAGTCATTAGATGGTGGGTGGATTGGAGTGATGAGGTGGGTGGCTTCTACTGGTTTGTAATGTACTATTTCTGCAGAGTCATCCAAGTGTTGTAAACCATTTTGGAGGTGGTTAAACACAGATTCGGTTACATTATAGCTCTTCCAGTAATATGCCAGCTGCTGTGGGAAATGCTGTAATGCTGTAGTCAGATAGTTCAGTACAAATAGCTGATCAGAAAGGGTTAGCCTGCTTCTGTTTTTTATTCAAAGAAAACATCTTTATTGTATTTAACTTTATTTAAAATATAACAGTTCAACTCAATAAAATTCAGTTCTTTCAGTTATTAGGAAAATATAAAGTAAAGCAAACATATCACCAATATTCATCATCACACAGATTTTGATTTTAGTTATAAATTGTTGAATGTTTTGCTTTCCAGGTACTACCTATTAACATATAATCATTTATACAATTTTGTTTTATAAAAAAAAATGCAAACCATCATAACCAAAATTACTAACCAAGTCAAGTCTTCCTTAATAATTAATACATACAATAAAATGCATATTTAAGTATACAAGTATATGTGCGATAAGAGCAGAGTCATAGTTATGCCATCTGGTACCCAAGGCAGTCCCCTAAAGTGTCAGCTCCTCAAATCATAGTTGAGGACCCAGAAGAAAAAAGTTCTTATCTTAAGTTACTGTAGCCCACTATGTTAGTAACTGTAGCAGGGAGCTTGAATACACTCTTGCTGCAGCATGCAACAACTAAATATATTTAGTTATATAAACATGAAAACTCTAGCAGCTTCTTAAATGATTGCCAGTACTACATTTGTGCCCCATCAGCAACTGACAATCCCTCATAAACAGAATTAATTCCTCTGCATGAATTCTCATACAACACTATATATAAATAAGACATATTCAAGACCAATAAACATTTTGAATGTGACTAGACAGGGATGCCCACTGTCTACACATCTCTTTAATTTGTTATGTATAACCTCTTTTTCTTACTCATAAAACAAAAAGCTTGTCATCATATCCCAGAGCTATTTAATAATAAAATAGCATTAACAGCTTTTGCTGACAATTTAAACCTATACTTTTAACTCCCATATACTGACTTGAATAAAATATTAGGATCCATTAACTCATTTTCAAAATTTTCTCATTACAAAATCAGTCCTACAAAATCTTCTATATTTCCTTTGAACAAAGCTGATATTATAGGCCCATACTTTTCAGACACAGAAATAAAACTAAAACATTCCCTAAAATATCTGGGAATATCCTTTCACCATGGACAAAAACTGTTTCTCCAAAATAATCTCCAAAAACTGTGGGTAGAAATTGAACAGTTGAAAAGTATGGATACAGTACACCCAGGGCCACAATTCAGAGTTAAAATGTGGCTTTAATATTAAAATGCAGATAAAAACAAAAGATAAGCATTTTCATATTCTTAATGAAAACATCTTCAAATAAAACCATGTTAGAAAAGTCCATACATACACCAATCTAAAGAATGGAAATAGATCACATGAATGCCAAGACCACGGTGATATTATGCTTACTTTGGGAGGATTTAAATAGGATTTTTAGAAGATTTACAGGGCCATACAGGCAGAAAACTGATATGAATTACAACAAAATTAAAGTTAGTTTATACACGTGCCTCTGTTTTTTTTTTTTTTTTTTTTTTTACATATGAATAATGTACTGACAACATATTGCAGCAATCACCATTCTAAAGATTTCAGTTTTAAAACACAGATGATGGATATTTGGTTCAAAATAGGTCAGTTCATGGCATTAAGTTTCAACTGCCAGCAAAGATCAAGTTTTTCCAGACTGAATGTCCATGGGCCCCCTCCTATCTGAACAGGACAAATTGTTCTAAAATGAAAAATGTAAAGGTATGGTCAGAGTATTCCATGGTATGTTTGGAAAAAACACTGGTATCCTTTTGGCTCTAATATCATAACTGTGCTCATAAATTCTGTCATGTAGATGCCTTTCTGTCTTACCAACATAAAACCCTTCACAGTGGTGGCATTGAACACAATAAATGACTTTAGTAGAATTACAAGTAGAATATATTTTAGGTTTAAACTGGGCACCATTAATGACAAACAAACTGTCTGTTAAAATATACTTGCAATATGTACAGCAGCCACATTTCACCATACCAAAGTGCTTTGATTGTTGTACAGACCTTCTCAAATTTGGCTTTCAGGTTTTGTACCTTTCTGTACACAATGCTTGGAGCCAAACCTAGATGTTCTCTAATGTAACTATAAGGTGCACAGTTCAAAGAAACTATAAAAAAATAAAAAAAAAAACATTGCCACATCCAAGCAACACAAGACTTTAGCATAAAACATGTTTAATTACCACGTTCGTCAAACAAGACTTCTTTAGAAATAAAAAAACACAGCCTAAAACCATCCTTAAATACATTCATATTAATTAAACGTAATTAATCAATTATACAATCAACAGTTAATAACACTTACATCAGTAGCCCAATAAAAGAAACATTACATATAATTTATTTCTTGACATGTACTCTACGATCCATTAATGATGGATCAATCAATGATCTTCTGTGGTCATTCTGCTGGTTCTAATGAACTACTTTCGGGATGTTTATTTTTTATAAATTTGGGGTGTTGACTGGAATACTGTAAATAACTATTCATATATGTGTCTTTTCTATAGATTTTACTGGTGAATTTGTTACTCTTATTATCCCATTTTAAATTTACATCTAAATAATTAATAGATGTGTCAATATCTCCCACTGTAAATTTAAAAAAAATGAGAAGTGGTATTTAACTGCATAACAAAAGATTCTACAGTTTCACATTTACCTTCCAAGATGAACACCAAGTCATCAATAAACCTTTTGTAATATATAACATGAAACATGTCTTTGTAGGTACTCAAAATGTGTTGTTCCCACCACGCCATAACAATGTTGGCAAATGAACGGGCTACGGGCGAACCCATAGCTATACCTTGAATGTGCTTGTAATATTTGTTGTCAAACAAAACAAATAATGATTTTTTTAAATAATATCCAATAAATTACAATAGAAATTCACACAGGTATTATTCACATTTGCATATTGACATAAATAAGCTCTAATATATTTAATGCCCTGATCGTGTGGTATGCATGTATATAATGAAACAACATCTAGGATCAATAAAATATTTCTGTTGGGATCAAACATAACTGTCTCACTGAACTCTCTGAAGCTGTCCAAAAAATTCCAGGAATCCTTCAAAAAAGAATCCATACCATGTACAAATTGTTGTAAGAAATTATCATTCTTTGACTGAGGAATTTAAATATATTAAACATCTATTTTTGGCTAGAGGGTATGATGAGAAGATACTGGACCAACAGATTCAGTATGTTTGAGAGAGGAGAGATACATGGTATCCAGCCATTTTGAGGAAGGCACTTGAATTAATTCCAAAAAGAAATAATCATGTCCAGTTGAATGAGAAACATTTATGTTTTAACATGCCAATGACAACTGATGCTGACATCATCAAGAATATTATTTTCAAAAATTGGAAAATAATAAAAGGGAATTATGATTTGTTGAAATGTGTGAGTTACAAACCCCAATTTGTGTATAGAAATAAATATAATCTGATAACCTTATTTGAAAGAGGTAGAGACACCTTTATTAAAAATAGGAAGCTTACCATTAGACCACAGGGGATGTATAAATGCCATGAATGTAGCATGTGTAGATACATCTTAGAGAGGGCTTATATAGAATTGTCACATATTCCTTATACTATTCCAGTGAAGGGACACTTCTCTTGTAAAAGTCAAGTAGTGGTTTATATTGCAGTATGCATCAAATGTCAAAAATTTTATGTAGGTATGACAACTAGAATTCTGTTAGAATTAGGTAGCATGTTAATAGCATCAAAAAGACGGATGACAAATGCACTTTATATACGCAGTATAGTTTTTGTTCTCTGTTCTGGAACAGTGTGAAATGAGTCTTGGGGGAATTTCAAAAATTATTTGGAATAGAGGGAAACCAGGTGGTGAATAAATTTGAGAGCTGACCAACCCCCAGGACTAATTGATGTCATTAATATTAAATGTTTTTAAAGGATCATAGAGTATATGTCAAGAAATAAATTATATGTAGTGTTTCTTTTATTGGCCTACTGATGTCAGTGTTATTAACTGTTGATTGTATAACTGATTAATTACGTTTAATTAATAAGAATGTATTTAAGGATGGTTTTAGGCTGTGTTTTTTTATTTCTGAAAAAGTCTTGGTTGACAAAAGCAGTAATTAAAAAGGTTTTACACTAAAGTCTTGTGTTTCTTGGATGTGGCAGTGTTTTTTTATTTTTTATATGTTCTCTAATGTGTTTGTCATTTGTCAAAGTATTCCAATTTTTAGTTAATAAGCTTCTAATATGGTAGCTATATGGATGAAATATTGTAATAAAGGAATTCTTAGTTATTCTAATTAGAATTAATAATAATAAGAATTCTGTTAGTAATATGTGTGGATGCCCATAATCGATGGACTAATATGATCTTGTTCTTATACTGTTGCTCAAAGGATGGGTACGAAGTGCTTCCTTTCACATTTATTCATGACCTTATTCATTAATTCATTAATAAAAGCAACTGGATATCCATGTTTCAAAAATATGCCCCTTACCAGGTTCCACTCATTCCAAAACCTTTCCTTATATGTCATCATTCGGGTAGCATGATTTGACCATTGATGACCACTCTCTTCTGCACTGTGGGATGCGCACTTGTATAGTGGAGAAATTTATCATGACTGCATTGGCAAATAGATTCCCACATGCTGAACCCATTGCTATGCCTTTTTTCTGTAAAATATCTTTTTTTTTTTAAATAATGAAATTATTTTTGAGCACCAGTTCCAGAAAATGTTCATATATGTTTATGATGTCCTGTTGCAGTTGTTTGTCAGCTAAAAATTCACAACACCATTCTAGACTGACATGATAGAATACAAGTCTTTGACATCAATTGTTATAAATTCTTATGATTCATGGTGGAGAATGTGATTAATTTTATCAAAAAAATCTCATGAATCATGACACATGTGTGGTTCAGCCATGACAAATTCTTTGATCTTGGTATCTAAATATTTTGGTAGAGGATGAGTGTGGGATCCTCTGGCATCTACAATTGGCCAACATAGTAGTTGTTCAATACTCTTATGTAGTTTAGGAATCCCAAAAATGTTTGGTATAATTAGTTTACTTACATTTAAGAGGTTATAGTCATCAATTGCGATCTGTTTATCAATAAATAAGTCCACAATATTGGATCTAATTCTCCTGTAAGCAGTATTAAGTTCATTAATTGAAGACTTTATGGAAGTGTCATTGTCTAAAACCTCTTTCATTTTATTGCCATATCATCATGGCTCCCAGTAAATCGATCTCATCTTCCTACCCCTCCAATTTCTCAAACCAGACTCAAGAGGAATTCCCCATTTACATCACTTATGAGTGTGACAAAAATTGACAGGGATTGCAATCCTTCCTTACAAATATATTTCATAATGCCACCATAAGTTCTTCCATGACATAGAGCATCTCAACCCTTTAATCACAGTACAGACAGAAATGTTAAACCTCTCATTTTTTTTTATTAGCCTCACTAACTTTTCCTTTTAGTATCAGAGTCTAAACCAGACAACAAATACATTAACCTCAGTTGTACAGCATTATAATATAATAGGGATCAATTGCATTCAAACTACTCATCTCCTTTGAAAATATCAGTTGTCCCATGCTACCTGAGGATCTTCCACATCCTAATCATAATCTTATAGCATACTATTGATTTATGGGAAAAAAGTCAGGAAGGCAGCAGAAAAAAAACATGCAGTTATCTGAACTAGCGCTATTCCAATTATTTTCCTTTTCCTTAACTCACCTTTCAGTATCATCTTCAGTTCACCATATCTGTTGCTAATAAATCCCTCTAAAGAGTTCCCTGATCAAATTCTTATATAGTTTGTGTATTCTAACTTCCCAAAATGTAGAGTGAATACAATTTATTGCTATAGTTTTTGCGTTAATCTTATTTACTTTATTTTCTGCTGTCTCCTTTTAAGTTTTATTTACTTTAGAACCTGATGATTTATCAAACGTATCCAACACCTGAAACACATTATCTGGATTTATCATATATATCAGCATATCATTTGCAAATAATAGAATTTTTACTTCTTCTTTTCTTATAGCCCCTAAGATTCTAACCATATAAGTAAGTCATTTAATATACAGAGACAACAAAACGTGATAAAGGGCATCCATACCTTGCACTTCTAAACAAAACAAAAAGCACAAGTAGACAAGTATGAACCTTAACTCTAGCCCTGAAGACTACATAGTCAACCATTTTGAGATTAACAGATTCTTTAATAGACTCATATTTTAAAAGCAGCTGGGTCAAATAATAGCACTACACCCTGTTAAATGTGGTTTTATGCATATACACTCAGAATCAACAGTCACACATCACAACTGGGCAATGATCATTAACATTCTAGTTTTTAATATATTATAGAAAGTCTGCCTTTCTCCCACAAAGCCACACTGGTCATTGTTAAGGAACTGTGGAATTTACTTTGCCACACTCTTTGCCACAGTTCCAATAAACAGCCTATAATCATGATATAACACCAAGACAACTCATAAAATGAGTTCAAACTCATTGTATTTCCCTTCCAGGGTATCACTGACACTGCTACCACCTTCCATGACAGATGAATCACTGTAGCATCGAATACTGCATGTAGAAGTGGAACAAGCCATGGTATTACTCTTTACACAAAAACACTCTAAAATACTATTAGTAACACACCATGGCATTACTCTTTACACAAGAACACTCTAAAATAGTAGTGTTAAAGCATCATTACCAGGAGTTTTCTCTCTAGCTTCTCACTTAAAAAGCCTCTGTTAATTCTTACTCTATAGTAAGTGCCATCACATCTGTCATTTCATGTGGATCACTTCACAATAGCCTTAGACCTGCAACTGAATCCCCTGCTGATATGCATCCAACTTTATTTGGACCTGATATGGCTGTTTATTGTAGTGATGAAAGAGGACTGCTTCCTTACTTGATCGCTACTAAATTGCAACCCATGTTATTTTTTTAAGATAGCAACAATCGCTTGAGATCCCTTTTTCTTCAATGCAAGTAACACTGCATTCTGATAATTAGGTGAATTACAGGAAGAATTACCCTTCAAGGACACATTCATAAATTGATATTTTCTATCCACCTGCCCCTCAAACTGTTGTCTCACTTTTTTCCTTTGCCACATGCTGACAACTCTAGCTCAGTCAGCCAAATGTACTCTTTATAATTGCAATGAGTTTTAAAACCATCTCCACATGTGTAGTATTCCATATATTCACATAAAACAAGAACCTTTTAAAATGACAAAATACCAAAAGAATAACAACACAATGCATTATTACTTTTGTTTTCTTTAATGTCATACAAATGTTCAGAAGTACAATTATAGCACCAACACACTGTTCATCCAACATAAAAAGATGTACATATATAGCATCCTGCAACGCAAGTGACATTTTCTGACATTTCATAATTTTACTAGACTTAGTTTAAATTGTTGTGTTACATTTTTCTGCTTTAGTGATTGGTTAATTAACATTGTGTAGATATTTTAGTCAGTTTTTGTTTAAATGTTTTATAGGCCCTGAAGAAGTCTATGTGCTTGATGAAATCTTTAATGCTTTCAATAAACTGTAGTCTTCTTTATTCCATTTCTAAACTGATTTTAATAAATTGTGGATTACTCTTTTCACTTTTCAAACTGATTTATTTTTAATCTCTTTTAGAATGTCTAGTCCAATCTTGTCCAGCATGCCACCCCCTCAAAACAATGACACATTTTGGAACCTCATGCATTATTATAATAAAAACAGAGAATATTTATGGAACTTACTTTAATGGCAATGTCTTATTAATTTCTCTTTATAGTAGATACACTAGAGGGTAGGTGCCTTCATGCAAAAGATAATCTAGGCAATGTTTATTGGTATATTTGTAAACCTTTCTCAGACTATAATTTTTCACTTTTGTTTTGGCAAATCTCTGCATATCCAGTGTACAATTATTTGTTCTATGCGTATGATTTCACATTACTACATCTTATATTTGGGTCATTTAGTTCAGGCTATCTTGAATTACTACATCTGATCTCTGTGATGTGGCAATTGAAATCTATAGTGCTTTAACTTTTGCTACATATGGAAAAGTAAACCTGTTATGCCCTTGTGCTTGTCTAGTCTTCTTTTCTTGTCTGAGCAAGAGTGAAGGACATTAAAATCCATAGCATAAGGAACAGACCTCTCAACTAACTGGGGACAAATTTCAACAGAATCCGGGACAAGTCAAGAAAAAATCAGGGACAATCAGGGACACTTTTAAAATATTAGTGCTATTAACTTGAAACATTGACAGAATCAGAGCATATGAATTAATACACATTTTCTGAAGTAAACAAAGTTTATAACTCTTAATTATTGTCATTATTCATTAAGTGTAATTCACCACTTTTCCTCCAAAAGTCACTAGTTTTAGGAGGGATTAAGAGGGACAGAGTTAAAATCTGAGTCAAAATCAGGGACGTCCTTGAAAATCAGGGACAGTTGAGAGGTATGATAAGGAACTATATATATATATATATATATATATATATATATATATATATATATATATATATATATATATATATATATTCCATATGTCCAGTATATAAGGGATGGTGGATTGTGACTTTGCAATATCTATTGCAAAGACAGGAAGCATTTAGGGAAAATATATTGCATTATGCAGTTTGTGATATCGTGCATTCTTCTTTGTATGCCAATATGGATACAGGTAGTTATTTCAGACATTCAGAATAGTGAGTGCCCCTTTCTATTACTTTTGCCAGCTTTCGAGGTTTTGCTGGCAACTGATTCTGCAAGTCCAGTGTATAGTGACGGTTGAAAATTTGCCCTTTCCCCACAGCTGTGCAATCTTGAAGTAAGGATATACTTTATATGGGTTTCTCAACATGGAATGAATTTGCTGCTCAATTCCCCATAGTTGATTGATAGTACAGTTGATTGATGTGCCAGTGTGAGATGACAATTATAGTGGGGATGGAAGAATGCCCTTTCCCTCTTATTGTGCAATCTCAAAGATGGTAAATGCTATTAAAAAGGGGTTGGGGTATAAGGGTAGATTGTGCCCATGCAACAAATACTCCCTGGAATTCAATAAACTCCATGTAGGTTTCATGCAGAGTCTACACAGAGCTTATGTGTTAGGGCAACTGTGCAAGATGCATGGCAGCACACAATGCATATTAATGAGGCATGGCATGCCTAAGCTAGTTTTCCTGGCTTTCAACAGTATTGCTGGCCATAAAACCTTGTAAGCAAATGAGGATAGCAATTCCATGTAAGGCAGAGCACATACGGTGCACGGATTTGCATGGAGTGCCACAATGATCACCAGGGCTTTACAAATAGCTATCATTCTGCTAGTGCAACACATTTGCCAACTTAATGACAGTAAAGATAGCCAGAAACAGGAACATATTTGACACAGATGTCACATAGGAATGTATTAGAATGTAACAGTCTCTACCCTTTAGAGTGAGAAACGTGGACAAAGCCATAAAAATGATGGGTCAAACAGCCAGAAATAGGGACAGAGTTTTAATATTGCACTTCCAAACTTAAGAAGTAGATAGAATATATAGGTTGTCTATTATTATGAGCTTTCCAAAGATTATGAAGTTTGAAACTCAAATGTCAGTTTCTGACTGCAGTCTGCAATGATATGCCAATGATTTGCCAGAAAAAAATGTTATGAGGAAAAGATTACCAATATGAGGCAAAAAGTGGACTTTCTGCAAGGATCAGGACAGTTGAGAGGTATACACTCAAATATATGAAATGCCAAGTCCCTTCAGTCCAGAGATCATCCCAGTGATATGGCAGAAAGGCACATATTTGTAAGGAAAACATCTGGACATCCTGGGAATATCTGGACATTTGAGAGGTATGAATGTGAAGCATATGGTGCAAACACAGTTCATAACAGTGTACTTACAGTGCATAGAATTGTGACATCCCCTTCCTGGCATTGTGTACAGAAGTTAAGTTAATGGTCTGTAACAGGACAGGGAACTGCCATGTAAAATGATCACTCAGGAGAAGTGTGTGTGTGTACTGAATAGGGATGCACAGATGAATTTTAGGAATGAACACAGGGAAAGAGTTCAGGTGAAACTCACTCATGTACAGCAGAGGAGGGCATGTCAATGGAAGATGGTTGTAGCAGCAACACCAAGCACATATCTGTATGGTACAGAATGGACTGTAGATTGAAAATGTGTTGTTTGTGACTGTCACACAAGGTGACATAACGGGAAGGATGAGTATGTGATATAAGTATCCTTACATGAATAATGCAGAGGACATCTATCAGGGTGGCCACAGGTAAAGGATCATGGCAGACATTTCAAGAGTTAACCATAATCAAGGACAATATCAAAATAATACCACCACTAATCCCATACATATGTGATGTGGACTGATAAGAGATGAGCCTGCACACACATGTACTTGACAACTATTATAATATATCCACAGTCTAGGAGACTAACCACATACACTGTCCTGGTACTGTAATATCTGCAGGAGGTGTTAGGAGGGACTGCTATACTTGCATGTGACAATATGGGAAATACAGTCTAGTTTCCTTGTGTGCATGGCATATATCTATGGCACAATCCACAATGTCATGAATAATATACATGTCATTAATGTTGTCAAACACCTGTGCATGCACTGTGTGCATAAGCTGAACAAGTAGCATCCATGTATCTGGTGTAACAACTTGATTGGTGTTCCGCACCACCAGACAGTTATGCATACTCCACAGAATGAATAACTAAGTATGGACAATAAGCTGTGTGACAGCACACTGTGACAAAGGTGGTACACTTCAGATACACATCACTGGAAGATGTGTAGGCAGGTACATGAAGAAGGGTGCATTGTATACCATTACTGGTGTGATGAAGGCTAGGAATCATGAAGTTATTATAGCCTCTGATGTGTATGTCCTTTACATATCCAGTACTTGTGTTGCATTCAAAGAAGTAGTCAGCACTGTGACCACATGCTGGTGGATGTGACACTTAACCTCTACCCCACCATACAGGTCACATACCTATTGGTCTTATTATAGGGTGTGATGTCCACATTATACCTGGGTGGTGTGCTTTAACAAATCTCTCCATGTGTCTCGTCAATACAGATGTTGTCATGTCTGTAGCAGCAGTCTCTTGTATGTATTTGATAAAGTCTGTATTATACTAATACCGCAGTTGGAGTCAATGATTGCCCTCAAGTTATGGTCCTTCAGGCAGCTGTTGGGCATAACATGTATATGTCATCTGTGATGCAATCACTTAACTAATAGGCAGGAAAGGGCCTAGCAGGCACCCCTGATGTACTGAACTGATCACTGGATCTGAGATATATATCACATCACACAATTCAACATAGTGAGATGCTATTTATGTCATACACTGGACTACCCATTTGATGATATAGCGTTTATGGCCACATATGACAGTGCTGATTGAATACATCAGTGTGGCTTTGTGTCAAATACCTTAACCTGTTAAAGTTCCACAGAATGATACTGTTGACATCATACATGCTCTCAGTGACCACACTGAGGACGTCTATCAGATGTGCTGGACCTGATGTAGTAGTAACAACTCACACAGGTCTGTTGCGCACACCTGGTATATTACTAGTGGACATCTAGAATAGGTCCATGATGATGGTGGTCTACCTCACAGTCCAGGAGAGTCAGGATGACTCTATACATGCATGCATCAGGTGCTGTCCACCCAATTCAGGTGGATGCATGTTGATGTACACCCTTGTATGGGAACATAGGCCATGTGAAGGGTGTGTTGAATTGTGCATTCAACTGTATCAGGAAAATGTATGTGCTAGGTCATGCCATAGGTGATCTGTGATGTTGTCACAGCACATTGATTCCATGTGATAGGCCTGGATGAAGGTAAGACTGTTTACTGAAACCTGACCTATGATTTTGATACAATCACACACACAGATATCATTGAGAAACCCCCCAAACTGGAGATTAAAGCTTATGTCAGTTGATGGGTAAACAACTGGCTCACTAACAGAAGACATCATATGAAAGTTGGTGAATCAACCTGCACCAGTAGAGCTGCTACCATTGGAAAACCCTAGGGATTTGTGCTTGGCCCTTCACTGTTTGAACTGTATTTCTTGACACTTCAAGCTAAAGTATATGGCCTTTGGCTTACCAAGTTTGCTGATTCTTGCATATTGTGTGCAATCACTGAGACCACCAACGGTAATAATATAGTACAGAAGGAGCTAACACACACAACCAAATAGTGACAAAGGTGCACTATGTACAAATAAATGCAGAAATGTGTGTTTGTAATGTTGCCCATGTGAAAAGTAGAGCTTCATGTTAATCATAGCACTGACAACAGTCCTGCTATGCAGAAACCCAGTGATGTAAGCACTGGGAACACATTAAGATTCCGAACTTTGACCACCAAGTGTCCATGCTGATTTTGAAAGCTTGTAGTGCACATCGTGTCATACCATCATATTGAGATCTTAGGACTGGGTGACAGCACTGTAGTCAAACATCATTACAGCACTAATAGAGTATAATGCTGTTTTTTACATGTGCCTCACCAGACACATATAGTAACTGTAGAGACCACAGAGAAAGATAACATAGGACCTAGACATCATGCAGTGATTTATATGGATAGATACAAAGCCATGTCACTGTAAACTTTATTCTATCAGAAGAGATGACTTCTGGCTGGCCTCCAGGTCAGTCTCTGAACCTGCCTAGGTGGGAGTACTGCATATCCAAAAATGTGATATCCTGAAGACATCAACAGTGTCAGTTGAGAAGAAGATAACAGTGTCCCACATGCTGGTGTACAATGCTCTATGCAATGTCAAGCAACAGTTCTCACACACACCCAGTTGACTGCAGTGAGACTAGAACCCTTACCTATTTACGTGCACACAGACTACAGAACACAGTACTTTATGCAAGTACCATAGCTCAAGTATGTCTTGGATTGTGTCAGACAACACTTTATAGCTGATAACATCAGCAGTGGCTGTTGAGGAGAAGATAGCTGTGTCCCCCATGCTGGTATAAAATTCTACCTGTAATGTCAAGCAGCAGTTCACGCACACATTCAGATGACAGCAGTGAGCACAAAACCCCTACCTAAGTACATAAGCTGCAGAACACAGTACTTAACACAAGTGCCATTGCACCAATCTGATTCATATAGAAGTGCAGGTGAACTTATAGTAGATGACATCAGCAGGCCATGTGGGGGACAACAAGTTTGGAAGTCTGCATAGAAACATAGCTTCATAGCTTCATATGAAGCCACTAGTCTAATAGCACCAAGGTGTTTAAAAGCCTAACTGTGTAAAAACAAAAGTACACTTATTGAGTGAGCATAGTTGGATGGTCATTTTTAGCAATGTGTGCTTGCGAGCAGCACCAACTGTCTTTCTCCATGAGAGACATAGGTGCCAGCCAATGGGTAACATTACCATCATCCAACCAGTTGTCAAGGATGTGCTTGAATAAGGTCATTTAGGAGCACTGCTTCACATGCAGGTGGGATCCTATTTGAATCATTGTGGTATATCTGTCTCCCAGCATGTTCTGTTTGTGTCACAGGCTAGGTTGAGAACCCTGGGACAATTATTGTCACCCCATTTGAATTGCAGATGTCCATCATTTCCAGAGCAGCAGGGTATGAGACAGCTCTGCAGGAGAGCCATAAGTCACCTCTCAGCTGTCTGCATGATACCGAATACAGTGACAAGTATGTTAGTCTTTACATGTATATCATGTTTGGAGGCCTGGGAGTCTCCCAGGTACATCCCTGTGTTTTCTCCATTTGCTGCATGTGTCTGGTGAGGTACAGAGATATTGGCATTGTACTACATTATTGGTGTGATAAGGGTAGAGTATAGCAGAGGTATGACTACCACGGTTTTGGATGTGATGTCCATATGTATGATGTGCACAATGCAGACAGACTGTGTCTATAACCACTATGGGCACATAGTGATGAAAGTGTAGATTGATCTCAACATGTGTTCCCAAGTCTCACAATAATGTGTTTGAGCTTACAGGGAGTGCAATGTATATCATAATTAGTAGGGGTACTTCACTGACAAAGGTGACAAATTGTCATTGCATGCTTAAAGTTAAATCTGTGAGTTTATCATCAATCATCAGTCTGTGCTAGTCCTTACTGTAATACGTTACCATCACTGGGGGACTCTATATGAGTGTATCCAGTTAACAGTCATTTGCAAACTTGTTAAGCCATGGGTTATCTACTGCTGCTTATGCTTCAGGGAAGTATTTCTCAAATAGTTGAGGGCCCAGCAGAGATCCCTGTGGTATTCCACTGGTGACTGGGCTAGTGGTCGAGGTGCAGTCCCCAACTTTAAGAGTGTGTGTTCTGTCATTGAGACAGTTTTCTATCCAACTAGTACTGTATGGCCTATTTTCCAGATGGGAGATCGTTACTATGAGACATGAATGGGGGATAGTGTCAAAGGCCTTGGATAACTTAACATAGGCAGTATGTATTGTTATCCCTCATCCAAATCTTTGGGGTCAGTATCCAAGTCCACAAGGGTTATTAAGCAAGATCTACCCTTGACAGAACCAAAATGGGTAGGCTCAAGTGTGTTGACAGTCACCTGTGTCCCTGTGGATATGATCCATGATGATTCCTGCAGAAGCCTTACAGATAAGGCTTTTTAGGCATATGGGTCAATAGTTGTAGTTCTGCATGCTACCAGATTGATGTCCATTGCATTGCACACAAGATGTTATATTACATTTTGCCATGTGGTTAATATATGTGTGGAGAAAGTACTGAGACCACAAGTGTAGTGTTGTAGTGCTTCAGAGGATGTCAACGTGGATATATTTTAAATATGTGACATATAGTTAGATAGGACCCTCAGTTTGTGATGTTTCTACATGTAATTTCATGTCATACAAAGGAAATGGACAGTAAACAGGAGTAATACAACAGAATATATACATTTCTGTAGCGCAGAGTGCCAGGGGTTTGCACAATGATTAGTAAAGTGCATATGCATGAGAAATACTCATGTTTACGCACTTCTAAGCAGTGTCCAAATGTGAGCCACATTGCTACAGTCGGACAGTTAGTATTGAGTCTCTGGAATACACCTGCTGTTAACTGACTCTGTGCCAGCACATGTTAATGCAGTTCATGCAGTGATACAGTCCTGTTTGGAGCCAGATGGCACTGGGTTTGAATACAACTGTGTCTAATATTTTTAACTACTTTCATATTACCATTATTGCGCATTGATATGAGATGCTTAGCATTGTGCAATAATGCATTAAAGAAAAGAAATGGGTAAGATAGGACAGTGGTGAAACTGCAAGAGGGTGGTGGGAAAGAACCACAGCTATCCATTTCTTCAACAGTAAAAACTGATAATATATGCAGAATATTATCTGAACTTGGACTGTCACCTCCAGAGAGAGGAGTGTCTACAACCCAATCATGTTGTATAGCTATTTGGACAGAATTACGTGTGTCAAGAAGACACATGTTTGAAATGAAGAGCTTTGTATTGGATGATTTTTTTTTTCTTTTTTTTTTCTTTTTTTTTTGGGGAACAGGTGCCCATTCTTTTTTTTTTTTTTTTTGCATGAGAGAGGAATGTTGGGGAAGAGTCATAAATATGTCTGCATCTGTTAAGTTGGATAGGTGAGGAAACAATTTCAGATAGACAAGACAAAATGGCAGCCACAGTGGTGCAGCGGTTAGAGTTGCTGCCTCACATCAAGAGATTCTCTGGTTCGATCCTCGGCTGGGATGCCTTTTGTGTGGAGTCTGCATATCCTCCCTGTGGTCATGAGGGTTTCCTCTGGGCGCTCTGGTTTCCTCCCACATCCCAAAGACATGCTGTAGGTGGATTGGACACATTAAATTGGCCCTAGGTGTGTGTGCTTTCTGTGGAAGGTTGGGCGCCGGGCTGGCAACTCAACACTGTAAAACTCTACTGCCAATCATGAGTGGACAGGTGATCCGCTGTGGTGACCCCTAACCAGGAAAAAGCCAAAAGAAGAAGAAGAAGCAGAAGACAAAATACACAAGAGGCAGGGACAGTGATGGACACAAGAGGTTTGTGGACACCATGGATAGGGGTGAGGGTGGAGACATCCAGGACCTACGGTCGTCAAGCTGGGTGACAGTGAGAATCAAGTGCTCACTCACAGGACTATCATCACTGTCACCTCACTCTGCCACTGACTGGAGCACTTGACATCTCCTTTTCCTCATGGTGGCATTGAAGGACAGCAGCCTCTCCAGCCAGTGAAGGTGTGCACCAACAGTATAGCGCACAACCCTACTCACTATGCCTGGCAACTTGGTGTGGGTGATAAACACACCACCTCTGCCACTGCTCCAGGAGTGAACCACTGTACTATCCTCTTTGACCTGAGGGGGCAGGTAGTACAGGGGCAGCAGTGGTGGTGCTGCCAGGGTGTTTAACAGACATGCTGGGCAATGGTGCCATAGCTAGTGGAGTGGAGGCAGGAGGATTCTGTGGGGCAGGCCTAAATTGCTGTGCTGTGGAGCACTTTGTGATGTGGCACACATAGATGACATGAACACATTTTGATGACACATAAATAAAACAGAAAATTAAAAAATAAATAAATAATATAAAATAAGGAAAAATAGATACGAGTTAGGGTAAGAGAAAAATGTAGATAGGATTAGTACTTTCATATGTGACATACAATGAATTAATACAATTATTTCACTCTATTATCTTAAACTTTAGTCTTAAGATTACCACCCCTTAACAGATAACTTTTACTTTTAGGACTATCAGCCCCTAACAGATGCACACTATACTACAGATTGCAGGAAGCACTCCATTACATGTGCATAAATTGCACATAGGCATGTTCTAATTATACATATTACATTTTACAGCAGGGCATGTGTGGCACTAGTATAGACATTTTACCTTAAACCTTTAAGTTACCCATAACTGAAGAATTAATAGCATTGTATGTTTGGGAAGTGAGGTATTTGAACCCCCAACCTTTGATTAAAGTCTAATATTTTACTCTTGGTTTGTTCTACAGGCTAATACATGCATACTTGCTTTTACAGTTGAGATATGCATACTCAGTTTGATACAACTCTATAAAATACAAAAAAAACTATCTTTAACTTTTAATGCTATAATGACACTCCTCTTCTCCTGCATACACACCACATGCATACCTCATCCTTGCCAATCTAATGCATGAGTCCTAACATCGACCTCCCTTTCCATGGTAGTTGCATAAAAAACAGAACAGAAGAAAATGCCATTATGAATACCAGTCTTGCCTATATTCACCTTTTATGTTTTACATGTAGTCTATGTAACTGATACTTACACAGGTGGTGGATGTCTGCAGTCTTAAATTTCCCGATCCAACAGTCGAGGGAATCCCTCTTCCTCTTATGGAAATCATTGTAATGATGTCTACATTGTTCACCATTGCTGGGGATACCGGTGGTGCTGGTTATAGCCCAAGCTAAACTATCCCAAGCTTCTGACTTATACTGGGAGCCAGAATGCTCCCCCTGCAGCAGCTTGGAACTGTGATGTTTCACTAGCAGTCCAATAATAATCTTGGACTATTGGACGCCCCATTTCTGAGCCCTAAATCTCATATTCTCTCCACGAATGCTTGCCATGTCTACCACATCTCAAGAGCAATGGAGACTGATGTTTTCTCACCAGTTCCAGTTACCGCATTTATTGGGAGTGTGCATACTGTTTGAAAATGTTGTGGACTGCTTACCATCATGCAAACACACTGCTCATCAGTGTGCACCCCTGAGCCCCATGTCTGCATAATGGTAAGTGGTGTGCAACAATGGCAAGCAGTGAAAATTACGCAGTCAGTTGTGTATGTGTGTTAGGCAAATGAGAAGGTCAAGCCAGTCCAGATAGCAGAAGTATACTTACAGGAATATAGTACACAGTATATTTTTAGTAATACATTTGATAGTAATGTGATAATACATAATGGGAATTGGGACAAAAGTTAAGTATGGAATATGGTGTGTTCAAACCCAGGATCATGTTTATGATAGTCCTACACTTACACTTGTTGCTACAAGAGAGTTGAGAAGACACTTGCCTATGTTGGAGTTCACTGCTGTCAGGGTCCTGTCTACTTCCTGGATGGTCCAGCTGTCCAGTTTGTGCACTGCTGAATTTCACACAAACCAGACAAAAACAGACAAACCTGCTATTATTTTTCTCCATTTCCTGCAAACACTGGCCAGAAAAGAGAGAGAGAGAGAAAGAGAGAGAGAGTCAAACCCAGTGCCATCTGGGCCCAAAAAGGAATATATCAATGCATTAACATGTGCTGCCACAGAGTCAGTTAAGTAGCAGATGTGTTTCATAAACACAATACTAACTGTCAGACATTAACAATGTGGCTCACGTTTGTGCACTGCTTAGCTACACACAAACATATGTATGTAGCATGCATATATACTTTGCTAATCATTGCGCAAACCTGCTGATTGCCACACTATGGAAAACTACATATTAAGCATTACTGGTGTTTATTGTCCATTTCTTGTGTATGACATGACATTGCATGTGGAAACATGACAAAATAAAGGCCCTATCTCACACTATATCACATATTTACAATACAGCCATGAGTTGCCCCCCCCCCCACTCAAATCTAAGCACTGCAACCCTGGTGTCTCAGCACTTTTCCCACACATATAATACCTACACTAAAAGTATTTTGGCTTTTCCTGGTTAGGGGTTGCCACAGTGATCTCCCATCCACTCATGATTGGCAGTGGATTTTTATGGTGCCGAGTTGCCAGCCTGATGCCCAACCTTTAAAGAAGGCACTCCCATTCATGCTCGCACCTTTCATATAACACCTACACTACAGAAAGTAATATCAAATGTTGTGTTATATGCAATGCACATCAATCTGGTGACATGCAGAACAATAACTATTGACCCATAAGCCCTGCAAGACTTATCTGCAAGGCTAGGAAGGGATCAGCATGGACCTTATCCACAGGGACATAGGTGACCCTCAACATACTTGAATTGACCCTTGCTGTGTTTGTCAATAATAGATCTTGCCTATTAAACCTCATCAACTTCTTTGATACTGACCCAAAAGATCTGGATGACAGATAACAGGACATACCACCTATGTTCAGTTATACAATGGGTTTGCCAACATCCCCCATTCATGCCTCATAGTGGAAATGTCCCATCTGGGAATTAAACCATACAGTACTAGTTGGACTGCTAACTGGCTCCGAACAGAGCACACACTATCAAGGTTGGGGACTGCACCTCATACTAGCCACTTAACAATAGAATACCCCAAGGATCTATGCTGGGCCCTCAACTTTGTGAAAACTACTTGTCTGAAGCACAGGCAATGGTAGATGGTCCGTGGTTTACCACATTTGCAGATGATGGTTAAGTGGACGCATTGATATAGATTCCCACAATGATGGTAACATATTACAGAAAGGGCTAACAAAGGCAAATGATTGGTGCCAAACTCACAGACTGAATCTTACAGCAAACAATGCATTATTGCCCCCTTTGGCAATGAAGTACCCCTGCTAATTATGATATACATGGCACTCCTCTCAGCTCAAACACAGTGTTGTGACACTGTGTGAAGACATTTTCATAGCAATCTACACTTTTATCACTATGTGTCCATAGTGGTGAGACACACACTCTACATTGCGCACCTCATACATATGAACATCACATCCAAGACCAGGGAGGTCATAGATCTATTGTAACTCCACCCTTATTAGACCACTAATTGAATACAAGGCTCCCATCTGTCTGTACCTCATCAGACAACTGCAGCAATTGGAGAAAGAAATAGAGGTTTGTGACTGGATGAATGCAGGTCCTCCAAACATCACATACATGGAAAGACTAAAAGATCTATCACTGTACTCCATATCCTGCAAGCTGCTGAGAGGTGACCTATGCCTCACCTACAGGAAATCTCAAACCCTACCGGAAATGCTGGACATCTTATTTATTTAACATGTATTTATTTAACATTTGTTAACTGGGAAAGTCTGACTTGGAACAAAGCCAATTTTCAGCAGAGACCCGGGGAGAAATGCTCCAGATGCATGTCTTTGTAACATGGGAGGAAACAGAAGCACCTGGAGGAAACCCACATGAATGCAGGGAGGATATGCAGACTCCACACAGAAGGAACCCCAGCTGAGAATCGAACTGGAGAACCTCTTGCTGTGAGGCAACAATGGTACTGCTGCACCACTGCACCATCCAGTAATGAGCATCTGCAAAGCAAATGGGACAAGAATAACTTGCCCCAGGTTTTTAAATATAGCCTGTGACATACACAGAACATGCTGGGGAGACAGATATATCCCACAGTGACTCAAACTTTTCTGTAATAGGCTCCCACTGCATCTGAAGCAGTGCTCCTCAATGACCCTGTTCAATAGCAACCATCACTACTGGATGGGTGACTGTAAAATCACCTCTAGGGTAGCACCTATATCTCTCATAGACAGGCCCAGTTGTTACTGCTCACAAAATCGCTCTGTTAACAATGACCATCTAAATATGCATAATAAGGGTACTTGCATTTTTACACAGCTAGGCTTCTATTGCCTCATGTATAGTGATAACCATGTACTCCTAAAACCTATAAATACAATATGTGAGAGATGCAACTATACAATGAATGTAGAATAAATGCTGTCTCTCTCAGGTAACAACAAACTAGATATCAAACAGGTTGTCACCACACATACTTCACCGCTTCAACAAACCAACTGCACAACATATAAACCCACATACCCAAAGATACTCATTAGAAGCTTACCAAAAAAACAGAGACCTCACAAATGCAAACTTTCTGCAGACATTACAGTCCCAGCAGAGCCCACTACACATAAAATCAAACAATCAGTGTCTGACCCATTAAGCCCTTAAGGCAAAGCACCTCAAAACCAATGTTTTGGTCATATGCGAATCCATAGTGAGACATACAGATATCCCCCCTCACAATGTTGTACAAGGAGAAAGTCATTGTCAGCTTCCTGTTGGGTGCCAGGATCCACAAAGTCACACATGCACTCAAGTCTCTCAACAATAAGCACAGTTACACCTCTGTCATACTCCAAGTTGAAGAAAATGGCTTGAGATGTACCTCACTTGACTATATGAAGTGGGTTATGACTGAGCTCTCAGATTATGTGTCCCAGACAGGTATGTCCATAGCCTTAAGCAGCATCCTACCTTCTCTCAGGATGATGCCTCAATACAAACAAAATAATTATTGACTTCAACAATTGGCTTAGCTACTGGTGTCAATCCAGGGGGATCCAGTATTTGTCAGCCTGGGATGATATGGTTGACAGACCATGCTGCTTTGCCAGGGATGGTCTTCATCTGTCACCTCTTGCCTTTCAATTACTGGCTAAGGTACTTGCCTCCCATATAGTGCCTTTTTTAAGCATTGTTATAAGAACAAAATTCCTGATGTAAAAATATCCTCAAAAGACAACTCATGGTTATGCTGCTTAATGCTAGGAGTCTAACTCAGAAACTACACTCAGTGGAAGCACTTCTTACTTGGGAAGATGTTGATGTCTGTGCAGTAACAGAGACATGGTTTAGGGTCACAAAGAGTACTCCGACCATGAAAGGCTATAATGCCTTTCAAACATTCAGGCTGCAAATTGAACATGAAAGAACTAAAGGAGGAGATGTATCCATCTTCATAAAAGACAAGTACACCTCAAGACTGGTTAAGCAGTACGACTCCCTTGTGTTATTCCAAGTGCCACTAACTGTAGGAGAGACCCCTCGCCTCCACATCATTGTTAGTTACAGGTCCACTGACATGAATCATGAAAACCACACAGTGCCTTCCTGGACCTATGTGAGGCACTCATAATACAGCCAAATACCCTAGGCATGAGTGACTTTAACTGTCCTTCCATCTATTGGGATACATATATGAGCTCAAACATGTTCACTCGAAGGTTCCCACACTTTTTAAACATGAATACTCTGGAACAATTAGTCCACACTCCCACAAAAGGGCTCAAATGTCCTTGACCTATTACTTATCAACATGGGAGATCGCTGCACCACCCCATATGTGAGACCCTCCCTAGTAAGGTCTATAGATAAGACTGTATGTATGTACTTTTAAGAAGCATTTCCAGATGTAGCATGGACGTGCATATAAATAGTGAGCATGTGCAGGCAGCAGTGCCATTTTGAGACAACAGCCAGAGTGTTAGCATGTATGAGTGTGGCAGTCAGTCTGTTTATAAGTTTATTTAAGTTTAAGTTACAAAGCCTCATTTCTGATGTGTTTGTGTGTAATGAAGCTGCTTGAACTGAACCCATGAATGTTCGTCTGTTTTATCCTGACCAGATGAGTGACATGGTGTAAGAAATGGGATTAAGAAATCATCTTCTTCAAGCCATGAGGTGCAGAGTTGAAGGTGACGGCAGATTGAGCTGGTTGAGTGAAACGGACCTCAGACAAATGAAAAAATGCCCAGCAATGAACTTAAGGTAACAAAAAACTGCAGAAATTAGTTATTTGGCAAGGAAAATTAAACAGTGCATTTATAAGGCACAAAACTCATTATTAATCAAATGAGTAGCAAAACGTATTATTAATCAAATAAAAGGCACAGAATGCATTATTAATTAAACAAACTGTTCAAAACTACGAAATTTGATAAAATTAGCAGAACTATTCTAATGGGGCTCAGAATTACCTTTGGTTTGCATAATTAACATGTTTCAAGTAAAACGGGCAAAAAAAGTATAATGAGCAAGATAAGAGATTAAAAGGCATAATGAGTCCAATAAAAGGAGAAAATTGATCTTAAAGAGCAAGGTGACTGCATGTTTTTTAGTAAAAGACTGTGTTTGGACACAAACTACTATTCTGCATTGTCCAAAGCCATTCAAAGCATAACTAGAGTTGTTCAAAGTATCTCAGAGTGTGCAAAGTGTTTGCAGAGTGTGTGCTTTATTACGGTGTGATTATTCCAAAGCATTTGCTATGTGCAAAGTACAGTTATAATGCAAAGTGGAGTCAAAATGCAGCCATTTTGAAAAGTTTCTTGTTCTGTGTGCATTTATTCACAGAGTGCCACTGTTTCAGGGTGTTTCTTACACTGTGTAGCGTTATTTCACAAAGTGCAGCCATTTTGAAAGGTTCTTGCACTGTACAGTTTATTTGCAAAGTGCATTCATTTCAAAGTGTTTCTTACTCTGAGCTTCTTCTGCTATGTATGGTTTATTCACAAAGTACAGTCATTTTAAAGTATTTCTTACACCAATAAGGAGTGATTTCACAAACTACAGTGACTTCAAAGGGTTCTTGTGCTACAGAGACATATTTGGCAAATTGCAGTTACTTCAAAGAGTTTGTTGAGCTACTGGGCATAATTACAAGTACTGGTATAAAGTTCTGTCATATATATTTGTATGTGTATGTTTGTATATAATTCCAAGCACCTCCACTACTGTGTGTTAATATAGCAGAAGCATTTTGCAGACCAAGTCCACTTGTGTTTGATCATAATATAGCAGAGAATTTGTGAGTATTTGAGCAGAAATACGATATGTTCATACAAGCAGCTTTTTCTGACAAAGATGCATGTACAAGGGCATTAATTTTGCTTAACTTAGCTCAGTCTAAAGCCATTGAAAGAGACCATTTATTTGTGTATGCAGCAGAAGTATGTGCAGGAGAGGGGAGAAGCCACCATACTGTGTTACTGGCTGAATCAAGAGAGGACAGTGAGTGCTTAAAATGTGAATTAGAGGGGCACTTATTTTATACAAGAGACCAAAAGCCAGGTGAAACTTTTCAGCTTCTATCACTGACTTGAGAAATAAAGCCAAAACATGTAGATGTGGTGATTTGAAAGAAGAGTTAATAAAGGACAGGCTTGTGTGGTGTTAACAGTGCTGCAGTGAGAAAGATTTTGCTTCATGAGTCTGACACTGATTTACCATTAAGCAAAGCCATAGAGGTTTGTCAAATACATGAGCTCAGAGAAAGGCACACAAGTATGCTTACAAGTGATAACAGCATGGTTTCAGAAACCTCTAGATGAAATGTAGACAGCATGCAACACATGGCAAGCAGAAACAGACCTATGCACATGGCAGCTGCAAACCCTCTGGATGTGGTAGGGAGGACCCGTAGCTTTCTAGAAAATTCCAAGACTAGCTCAGTAAAAAAGGCATACTCAGTGGAGTATAAGGTTGACTCAGCAAAACCCAAGTCAAGTCTTATTGTTAACTGTCATAATTGTGGTGCCAATCATGAGCCTAAAAAAGAGAAGCGCTTAGCATTTGGTCAGCAATGTCACAAGTATAAAAATGGAATCATTTTCAAAAGTTTTATAAATCAAGCAAGCCTTATGTAGTTATTAATAAAGGTCACTCAAAAAAGAAAGCTGATCATCTTGAGAGCTGCAACTCTTTTTCTATGTAGATGGTGTATCAGTGGTAAGTGAAAAGATTAATGCAGAAGATTTGTTGGCAAAGAATGAAGTATTTTGTACTGTCCTGATTAATGGTAAACACACAGAGCTCAAAGTAGACACTGGTTCAAAGTGTAATGTAATGTCAGCAGAAATATTTGCTAAAGTGAGGGCTGGTGAGCAACTTAATTTTGTTAATTGTGTGAAGCTTGTAGCTTATGGAGGTGAAGAGATTCAAACCAAAGGCTCAGTAGTGTTTTCATGCTCTTTGGCTGGGAACAGTTACAGCTTGCAATTTTATAGTCAGAAGACATGTGCAGTCATTAGGTCTCAGAGAGAGCTTGACAATGAAACTGCTTTCTTTTACCAAAGAAGTACATCATGTAAGCACATGTCCCAGTTTCAGCTTTACTGATGCTATTTTCTCAGAGTATGCTGATGTGTTCAATAGCAAGCTAGGCAAACTTCCAGTTGTGTACTCCCTGAAAGTAGACCCAGAGGTCAGTCCAGTGGTCAGACCAGCAAGGAGAGTTCCAATAGCTATGCAGGACAGTGTTAAGGTCCAGTTAGACAAAATGGTATAGCAAGGTATGATTTGTCCAGTAACAGAACCAACTGAGTGGGTGTCTTCCATGGTAGCTGCGCATAAGAAAATGCCACATGAAATCAGACTATGTATTGAGCCAAGAGACTTGAACTAGGCATTAAAAAGACCTCATCATCCTATGTGTACAGTCGAGGAGATTGCAGCCCTTATGGCAAATGCCACTGTTTTTCTATCTCAATTGCAAAGAGTTCATTTTGGCAAGTAATGCTTTATCGCAAAATTTCACTACTGACTACATTCAGTACCCCATTTGGTAGATACAGATTCCTAGGGATGCCTTTTGGAATAAATTCTGCCAGAGAAGTTCTTTCAGCATGCAATAGAGCAATTTTTTTCAGGCTAGCCATGTGCAATAATAGTTGATAATTTACTGGTTGGAGGCAATGGTGAAGCAAAGCATGACAGAAGTCACAGGAAAGTTCTGGACATTGTGCGTGAAGTGAATTTAAAGCTCAATCCTCTGAAATGCAAATTTGGACTATAAGAAGTTACTTATGTAGGTCATTTATTTACCAGTACAGGCTTATGACCAGATCATTCTAAACAAGCAGACATTTTTGAGATGCCAGCTCCAGACAATGTCCAAGCTCTACAGTGTTTTCTTGGTATGGGTAACTATTTGGGCAAATTTATTCCTGACCTTAGTGAGTTATCAGTGTCTTTAAGAGAGCTGACATGCAAAAATGTTGCATGGTCATGGTTAGAACAACACCAGAGAGCATTTCAATAACCTCAAAAAGCAAATTGCCAACCCACCTACATTAAGGTACTATGATGTCCACAAACCAGTAGTTCTTTTCTGTGATGCTTCAAAGTTTGGTCTTGGTGCAGTTATTTTTCAAGAGGGCAAACCTGTTTCCTGTACATCTATAACTCTTACCCAAGCTGAGATGCAGTATGCTCAAACTGAGAAGGAATTTTTGGCAATTGTGTTCACATATTCGAAAGTCCATGACTATATTTATGGCCAAGCTATCCAGATAGAAACTGACCATCAACATCTAGCCACTATTTTAAAGAAACCTATGCATTCCACTCCAGCAAGGATACAAAGAATGATGCTCAGATTGCAAAAAGATCATTTCAAAATGGTCTATACAAAAGGTAAACTTCTTTATCTGGCTGATACCTTATCCAGATTGCCCAGAGGTACCATAGAACAGCTTGATACAGAGAATTTTGACTTTGATGTCATGGAAGTGTGTACATTTTCCACCACAAGACATGATGAGCTGAGAGAACATACAAAGACAGATCCAATTTTGCAAAAGCTCCACCACTTCATCAATGTAGGATGGCTGTCAAAGTAATCATGTGTACTGCCAGAAGTGCAATCCTACTTTCCATACAGAGATGAGATGCTGATGGAAGATGTTATCATTTTCAAAGGTCCAAATGTTATTGTTCCTACTTCCTTACAACATGAATACATCCAGATTTTGCATCATGGCCACCCAGGTTCCCATTCTACCAATAGAAAGGCGAGAGGACTAGTATTTTGGCCTTCTCTATAGAAAGACATTGATAAAGTGCTTTCTTCTTGTTCAGTGAGCAACAGTACTAAGCCACATTTTCAAAAAGAGCCACTTCAGCTAAGCTAAATTCCTGAACTAAATAAAACAAAAGAGGCAAAAAACAGAACCAAACTGTTTTTTAGCACTTTCATCAAGTTTAATAACTCAACTTCTTCTATTTCAAAAGTGAAATAGTAAACTATCCCTTGACGTTTATAACCCCTTATAATATTGATACTGGCAACATTAAACAGGTCTTGATTATGAATTGGCATGTAATAGCATCAGAGGGGTGCTTAGTGAATAAACTAGGTGCTAATCCTGCATTTATTTTTAGAAGAGCTCAAAACCTGAAAGGGTTATTAGAATTTGAAAATTTGGGACTGACAAGGCAACAAGGTATGTTTAAGTGTGAGGCCTGTGCCTATTGTGAAAGCACATGGATGTGGGTTATACATACACACTGAAAGGGAGAAAGTATACTTGTAAGGGCAAGTACAACTGTAACTCCAGTAGACTGGTGTATTTAGCCCAGTGCCAGTCTTGTCCTAGTTTTTACATAGGCAAGATTGACCGTAAATTAAGAGAGTGTGTTTATGAAAATCTATATAATATTAGAAAAGGGAGGTTGGAAAGTGCTCTAGCTAAACATGTGATCAGTCAGCCAGGCCAATCATTTTTATTCAGAGTGATAGATCAAGTTGAGTATGATGAAAGGGGAGGTTCACATATCCTAAGACATGAGCAGCGTGAGTTAATTTGACAGATTAGGACACATGCCTATAATCAACCAGTATTAAATGCTCTGTGTTCTATAGTCTGCATGCTGAAATTGAAGAGTTTGACACATTGAATACTTATTTCATATTATTTGTGTATTTTGGTTGTGTATATTTTAAAAAATGAGGATGCTGAATGTTTTTCAGAGGGTGGATGCTATTTTAAATGTATTTTAAATGACTTTATAGGCATTCAAAATTTTTATCAGAAAAGTAATGTTGTCACTTTAAAAGTTTAACATTGCTTGGTCATGTGACTTTTACCCTTGATCATGTGATTTTTGTATTTGGTATTTTAAGTGTATCGTATATGGTTGTTCTGTTTGTCTGAAGAAGTTGAGTTATTAAACCTGGTGAAAGCACTAAATAACAGTTTGGTTCCATTTTTTTTGCCTCTTTTTTTGTTTTATTAAGTGGTTTTTCAGTTTTCTTTGGAGTTAGAGTTCATGTGGTTTTGGTTGGAGGCATTTTCATTTCTCTCGCCTTATAAATGATTTAACCAACAAAGTGGAAGTTTTGGCAGAGGTTGTAAATAAGTCTCAAAGGGATGGAGTAGTTCCTGTATTGAGTGAGAATCATTCACAAACAGCATCTTCCTTCAATCCAGTGTTGAATAATGACCAGTTGGTGAATCCAGCAGGAAATTCAGATAATTATAGGGGTGGTACACTTGTACTAAGTGACTGGTTTCAAACACCCCCCCCCCAACATTTACAAGTTATTTATTTGAGTTCTACAGTGAGTAATACCTTGGTTAATAACACTGTTACTATTAATGAAAATCTAAAAGTTTTGGATTATAAATCATTTAAATTAAAGAAATTACAGTTGGAAATGTTATATTTTCGTCAATGTTTACAGTGTTGCGAGGTCCCAATGGACTTAAGGTCCTGGCGTTATCCTACAGGACTGGTAGCAGATTCACCATTTCATCAAGAGCTAGTCAAACATTTTGACAAACAAAAGTTGGAACTGCTTGAGCTTTTTGTTAAACATTATCAGGAGATGGCTAATAACAATGACTGAGATTAATATACTGGATATACTTGATAAACGCGATTTAGATTTTGAAAGGTATAAATTTGGCTATAATCACGGTTTTTCAAGTATTGATAACCAATGCTGAAATTACGGGCTATAAAGGTTAAAAGACTTACCCATGATCAGAATGACTATCAAAGGGGAGTGGCATACCCTAAACTACTCCCATCTCTGCAATGGAACAGTTGTAGTATCTCAGGGGAAGCTCAATCAAGCTCAGAACTACACAAAGACATCAGAATCCCATCTCACAATATCACAGAAGGAAGTCTGGATGAATATGTGAACCAGCAGAGAAACAATGATGGTGGGGAGCAACAGGATGGGGCTCCCAACAACCTGCAATGAAGTGAAATAATTAGAAATCAAAATTTTAGTCCTCAGGGTGATTACAATCCCCTAAACAATCAGAATAATTGAAATTTTCACAGGGAACAGAATCATTGGCAAAAAACTTGGGAGGAACAACAACTTTTGATGAGACAACAACAGGAGAAGGAACCATTGTCAGCAACAACAGATGAGGCACTTATTTTTAACACTGCAGTAACTGAATTGACTACAGAATATAGGGTTCCAAATGGAAGGGGAAATGATTGGTCCCTGAATATTGTAAAAATTTCAGATGGGGACTTTAACATCTTTAATTATTCAAGCTATGCAGTAAACGGTACCTTAGTAAACTTTTTGTCCTAAGGTTTGACTTTTGTGCCAAGTAAAAATTTTGATTTGAGCAGGACTTTGACTGACTTGAAATTGTACACTCATAAGTTGAACCTGAATCTGTTGTTTAATAGGAATGATGGAGAAATTTCCAAGTATTTTTAATCCACCACTGAACCCAATATTGGATTTATTTGAGTGCATTTGTGAAATAGATTTAAGGGATATTGATAGTAATAAAAAGAGCAGAAAGAGGAATTGTATTAATGTTCAACCTTCTGAATGGGAAATGTTAGAAAATTTAAGAAAAAGTGGGGTGCGGGTTTCCAAACCTGATAACGGTGTGGGACTTGTGTTTATGAACATTTTTTATTACGAGAGAATGCTCAATATGTTAAAGACTGACATGTATATTTTGGTTTCCTTGAATGAATTGAACTAAGCATATAGGATAATTAAAATTTACTTGAATGACTTGTTTATAGAGCATCATATTAACCTTGATTTATTGAATTATTTCCCTATGCCAGCCCCTCAGATTTCAGAGATTTTTGGGATTCCAAAAGTTCACAAAGATTTGGTAAATCCCCTTTTCTGGCCAATTGTAAATGGTAGGAATTCCATTACGTACCCCCTCGCTAAGTTTGTGGATGATTTTTTGAAGAAGTATGTTGTGAAGGAACCTTATATTTGTAAAGACTCATGGTCCTTTTTGGAGAACATTAATAGTTTGAATTTTGAACCTGATTTTAACTTTGCTACTGTAGAAGTGAAAGACCTTTATACTGCAATTCCACTAGATCTAGGAATTGAATGGGTGAGCCTACTTTTGGCTAAGGGGGATGTTAGTAACACTAATGTTTAACTTATACAGGAATTATTGGATATTATTTTGAACAATAGTTTCTTCTTGTTTGAGGGTAAATATTATTTGCAGAAAAAGGGTGTAGCCATGGGCTCCCCAGTAGGCGCCAGTTTGGCTAACTTAGTTATGGCGCACCGGGAGAGCAAATTTGTATTTAATAATAATCTGTTTATTCAACAAATTTTTTACTACACCAGATTTTTGGATGATATTTTTATTATATTAAAGGGTGGACATGATTTATTTGTTGAATTTATTGAGTATTGTAATAGAACAACAGAATTTCTAACATTCACCCACACATTCAATACAGAGAGGATAGCATTCTCGGATGTGGACTTGTCTAAGGATAGACAGAATAGATGTTATAAAGTGAAGATCTATAAAAAGGAGACATATTCAAACTCCTTTTTGCACTTTACTAGTTCTCACCCTTGGTATCAGAAAAATATCTGTTGTGAAGGGGCAGCTCATAAGAGCAGCCAAAATGTGCATGGGTCTATATTAGATCATCGAAATGGCAGAATTTTAAATAATCTAATATAAAATCCAGTATCACGAATGCTGAAAACAGCAAAGCTGCACAAAACCGAATTCTTTCCTAGGGAAAGAATTTGGTTGGCCGTTGTTGTGGCTTCGCTATTTTCAGTGATGCAGTGGAAAGTTACGGGTTGGATTAAGGTAAGTGTGTGATTGTGCAGACATTCGGGTTAGGGCATGGGTTGGGTGAGTTAAGGTTAGGGCGCGGGTCAGGTAAGTGTGCGATTGTGACAAAATTTGGGGTTAGGAGTGGATTAAGTGAGTTAGGGTTAGGGCACACGTGATGTGAGTGTGTGATAGTGAGAATTTGAGGTTAGGGGCATGTTAAGTGAATTAGGGTTAGGGCGCGGGTGAGGTGAGCGTGCGATAGTCAGACTTTGGGGTTAGGGGTGGGTTAAGTGAGTTAGGGTTAGGGTGCGAGTGAGGTGAGTGTGCCATAGTGACTGACCTTAGGGTTAGGATCTGGGTTAAGGTAAGTGGATATTCAGTAGTGTATGTGCAGTGTAGTGTAGGGTTAGATGTAACTTTTAAATATATGTGTGTGGATTGCTGCTTTATAGTGTGCTTTTGGTGTGTGTGGGTGTTTCTCAGAACAGCAATTTTTTTCCCTGGGAAAAAAATTCGCTGTTTTGAGGTTTCAATATTGTTAGGGTTCGGGTTTTGCAGTTCGACGTTACAGCATCCGATAATGAGCCATTTCGACGATCTGATATACACCCAATGTGCACTACTAATTTTGATTTCCTGACTGAATGTGACTTGTTAGTCTAAATGTTTTGGAAGAGAAGCTACCTAGCATCCTCACTCGAAGAACTGGTGAATGAAGTTCAAATGAAAAGGAATGTAGGTTATTTCAAATCTTAGGTGGTGGACAATGTATAATGGAAAATGGGGGGTACAGTGAGTGATGATATCCAACAAAGTGAAATAGTAAACTATTCCTTGACTTTTATAACCCCTTATAATATTGATGCTGACAACATTAAACAGGTCTTGATTAAGAATTGGAGTGTAATACCATCACAGGGGTCCTTAGGGAATAAACTAGGCGCTAACCCTACGTTTATTTTTAGAAGAGCTCAAAACCTGAAAGGGTTATTAAAATTTCAAAATTTGGGACTGACAAGGCAACAAGATATGTTTAAGTGTGAGGCCTGTGCCTAGTGTAAGCATATGGATGTGGGTTATACATATACACTGAAAGGGAGAAGGTATACTTGTAAGGGCAAGTACAACTGTAACTCCAGTACAGTGGTGTATTTAGCCCAGTGCCAGTCTTGTCCTAGTTTATACATAGGCAAGACTGACCGTAAATTAAGAGAGTGTGTGCATAAACACCTGTATAATATTAGAAAAGGGAGGATGGAAACTGCTCTAGCTAAACATGTGATGCTCTAGCTAAACATGTGATCAATCAGCCAGGCAACTCATTTTTATTCAGAGTGACACATCAAGTTGAGTATGATGAAAGGGAAGGTTCACGTACCCTAAGACTTGAGCAGTGCAAGTTAATTTGGCAGATTAGGACACATGCCTATAATCAACCAGGATTAAATGATCTGTGTTCTATAGTCTGCTTGCTTAAATTGAAGAGTTTGACACAATGAATAGTTTATAATTTCATATTATATGTGTATTTGGTTGTATATATTTTCAAAAATGAGGATGCTGAATGTTTTTCAGAGGGTGGATGGTATTTTAAATGTATTTTAAATTACTTTATATGCATTCAAATTTTTTTCTCAGAAAAATAATGTGGTCACTTAAAAGTTTAACATTGCTTGGTCATGTGACTTTTACCCTTGATCATGTGATTTTGTATTTGGTATTTAAGTGTATCTGATATGATTGTTCTGTTTGTCTGAATAAGATGAGTTATTAAACTTAACAAAAGTGCTAAAAACAGTTTGGTTCAGGGTTTTTGCCTCTTTTTTGTTTTATTAAGTGGTTTGTCAGTTTTCTTTGGAGTTTAAATTCCTGAGCTACTTTGGTCAACAGTAGCAGCTGAAATATTTGTGTGGAACAATCAGCATTACTTAGTGTTGGTAGACTCTTATTCAAACTGTTTTGAGATCGATTTGCTACCTAATCTAACGTCCAGTGCTGTTATTACTAAGAGGAAATGTAATTTCTCATTCCATGGTAGTCCACACGAAGTTATTTCTGACAATGGTTCTCAGTTTACCAGTCAACTGTTTCAGAGATTTGCAAAAGAGTGGGAATTTATCCATGTTATTAGTAGTCCTGAATACCCACAGTCAAATGGCCTTGCTGAACATGCAGTACAGAGTGCAAAGCAATTACTAGAGAAGTCAAAGTCTGACAATACCGTTATCTTCTTGAATTTACTCAATCTCAGAAATATTCCTCATGACAACCAACTTGGCTCGCCTGCTCAGAGACTTCTGTCTAGGCAAACCAGAACAATCTTGCCTATCAGTTCTAGTTTGTTGGTGCCTAATGCTTAAAACAACAGAGCAATCAAAGCCCAACTTTTTAAGAAATGTTCTTCTCAGAAGTCCAGCTATGACAAAAGGAGCAGATTTCTTCATCCTTTAAAAGAAGGAGATACAATGAGGATGGAAACAGCGAAAGGCTTTGATCGAATTGCTTAAGTGAGATGTATATGTGTAACTCAAGATCCTAATTACTGGGATCTGAGGGTATAGAGTACAGGAGAAACTGCAGACATCCTCTTCCTATTTAAAAAATGATATTGCAGAATCGTACCTGTGATACAGACTCTAGATCTCAGAGCAGCCCTGACAATGTTCATATTGAAGAACATGTCCCAGTATCCATTCCCATTCCCGATGATGTCCCAGGTGTCCCCTGAACATTCCTTGAAGACAGTCCACATTGCTAGATCCAATTCTGACTTTTATGTTACATGATCAGGCCTTATTTCTAGACCTAGTGTAAAATACACAGTAACCTGAACATGTATATTTTATATGTGTCTGATTTTGTATGATTGCATGTCAAATAACTAGTTCTATATAACTGCATGTCAAAAGATAATTTCTGTAAATTGCATGTCATTGAATACTGTCATTTCATAGAAGGACTATTTCTCAAAGAGGGAGGATGTAGATCAGAGTGTATGTGTTTATTTTTAAGAAGCATTTCCATATGTAGCACATGCATATAAATACAGAGCACCTGCAGCCAGCAGTGCCATTTTGAGAGAACAGCCAGAGTGTTAACATGTCTGGGTGTGGTAGTCAGTCTGTTTAAAAGTTTATTTAATTTTAAGTTACAAGGCCTCACTTTTGATGTGTCTGTGTGTAATAAAGCTGCTTGAACTGAACCCATGAATGTTCGTCTGTTTTACCCTGATCAGATGAGTAACAAGGTCTGACCATAAATCAGTCACGTTTAATGTAACAGTTGTACCTGACCCCCCTCTGGATCCAAACAGTTGAAAAATATCTCCAAAGTAAACTATAGCGTCTTAAGTGGTGGCATAAATAGTTTAAAAACCTCATGTCAACACTGACAGTAAAGAATCTTATACAGAGGTGTACACAAATGCCCCGTATAAAAACCTTTATAAGTGTATAGACTTAGTTGTACCAGAATGGATCAAAGCTTTCTCATAAAAAAACAAGCCACCCTGATGGATATCTAGCTTAAATCAATTATACAATAGAAAGAAACTGATGTCTTGAAATAAGAGGTAAGAGTCTCAGCAGAAGAACACCCTCCATAGCTTCAACAAGCAAATTTGACATATTGTAAAGTCCTCTAAAACTAATTATGAAATTTAATTAGCATCCATAGCTGAGGATAATCACAAGGCATTCTTTAGCTATGTCTGTAATGTAAAAGGGAAGGCCCAACTTTGCACCAAATTCTTAGTGGATGGTACCACTCATACTGAACCTAATGACATTACCAACCTATTAGCAGACAGGTGTGGCAAGTATTTCATACCCCTGTCTCCACCAATCGTACCCCAAAGCATACCTGTCACCAGTGCTCTACCTATTATCTTCAAAGAACAAGTCATAACCACATTCACCAAAGCCAATAATATCGCCTCTATATGACCAGATAACATCCCAGGCTGCTTACTAAACAGTCTAAAGCAAGAGTTAGCAGAACCACTGGGTACTCTCTTGAACCACAGCCTAAATAATAGCTTTGCCCTGGAATAGTGGAAAACAGCAACCATAATCCCCCTGCACAGAGGGAGGGTCCCTCATCCAACCTGGGGAACTATAGACCCATAAGCCTGACCAGTTTTGTCTGTAAGACCATGGAGAGAACCATCTTGGACCTTATCAACAAGGATGTTGGTGACCTTCAATCTCTTGACCTGACCCAGTCTGGCTTTGTTAAGGGCAGATCCTGCCTGTTAAACCTACTGGAATTCTTCAAGAGTGTCACCAAAGCCCTGGATGAAGGCAAATTAGTACATACTGCCTATCTCGACTTAGCCAAGGGCTTTGACCAAATCCCCCACTCAGTCATCATTGAGAAGCTTACCCAGCTGGGGATTAATCCAAATGTCATTAGATGGGTAGCCAACTGATGTGCCAACAGAATGCATACAGTTGTAGTTAGGGATTCCACCTCTACCAGCAGACCTGTTACCAGTGCTGTTCCACAAGGGTCTATACTGGGCCAACTACTGTTTGGAATCTATTTCTCAGAAATTCAGGTGAAAACAGATGGCCTGTGGATCACCAAGTTCTCTGACAACTGCAAACTGGGTGCAATCACTGAATCCCCAAATGATGTCAACATACTGCAAAATGAGCTTATGTGCATAAAAGCCACAGACTTAAACTTAACCCCCAGAAATGCACTAGTATCCCTTTCAGAAGTTCCTGCAAATTACACTATTAATAATACTGCCCTAAGTTCCAACCCAATTGTGAGAGATTTTGGAAACCAGGTAGATAGCAACCTCAGCTTTGATCATCATGTGTCCACAGGGGTAAGGAAGACCTTTTACATTGCGCACTTCATAAGTAAGGGCGCTGCATCCAAGACTAACGATGTTATAACTCTACTATACTCGTCCCTCATCAGACCAATAATAGAGTACAATGGTCCCTTTTGCACGTACCTCATCAGACACCTGCAACAGTTGGAGAGACCAAAGAGGTTTCTCACCAAGAAAATCCAGAGACTTCAACACAAGATCTACATGGACAGACTGAAGGCCCTGGCACTGTACTCTGTATTATACAGACTGCTGAAAGGCGACTTGTGGCTGGCCTTCAGAGTAGCCTTGAACCCTGTCTTAATGGAAATGTTGCATCTCCACAAATCACATTAGACAAGGCTGACTCACTCTAGGGACCTTAACCTAGCCTGTAACATCAAAAGGACATGCTGGAGAGACAGATATGTCTCTCAGAGATTGCCATTCCTCAGGAACAAACTCCCAATTCACGTGAAACTGAGTTCCTCAATGACCCCGTTTAACTGTAACTGGGACAGTTTGATGGGAAATCATAAATTTACTCTGGGGGTTACACCTATGTCACTCTTAGGGGCAACCAGTGCTGATCATGGTTTCACAAATATGGACTACATATATTGGTCTATAAGGGAACAATGGTACAACTTGGAAAGGCTTGAAAAGGTCCTAGGGCCATTAGCTTAGTAACCTCCAATGAACCTATAAACCTAGGGCTATTATGGTAGTGCCCTTGTATGAACCTATGAACCTATGCAGGCCTGGCAAAATCTTGTCTCCACATGGCCTGCTGATGTCATGTACTATAAGTTCAGCTGCAGTCTTGCAAAAATCAGACTTGTACTGTGGCACTTGGTACTGTGGCACTTGATTAAGTACTATGTTTTGTAGTCTGTATATTTAATTTAGATAGGGAGGGTATCTATTCTCACTGCAGTCAACTGTGTGTGTGTGTGTGTGTGTGTGTGTGTGTGTGTGTGTGTGTGTGTGTGTGTGTGTGTGTGTGTGAACTATTGCTTGACAGTAAAGAGAGCCTTTACAGCAGCATGTGGGATACTGTTATTACCATATTTTCAACTGATGCTGCTGATGTCATCAGCTATATCAGATTTTTGGATATGCAGTCATCCTACCAGGCCATGGTGTGACATTGGTCTTGAGGCCAGGCAGATGTCAAATCATCCTATACCAGACAGATTACAGTGACATGGCTTTTAATTTATCCACGCACATTATGGCATGGTTTGGAGGCCCTATGTTATCTTGCTGAGAAAGCCCTGGGGTGTCTTCAGCTGCTGCATGTATCTGGTGAGGTACATGCAAAAGAGAGCATTATACTGTCTTACTGTTCTGATGATGTTTGACTAAACTGCTGTCATACAACCCTAAGTTCAGAATATGATGGCATGACTTATGATGTGCACCATATGTTTGTACTGGACAATCATTAAAGAGAGAAGTTAGAAAGTAAGGATACACAAGAGAGAAGTTAGAAAGTAAGGACACACATTGCAATTCCTAACTTCACAACCCTCACAAAAACATTCACTATAAAGTTGTGAAATATAGATGCTATCAACTGACTAACTAAGGTACAATTATTAGCTCAGCATCACAAATGCAGCTATACTAAGCACTAATTTAGCAATGCACCTTGAGCATCAGACATAAAGCTTATATATCCCTGAATCCAAAAGATAGAAAACAGGGATATGGCACAGTTATCATCATTTGAACATGACATTATGGGGGGGAGCAGGAAGCCTATGCTGATGCAAAAGTTCAGTGAGTGTGTCTGAGTAAGAAAGGGAAGAAGGTTGACATGTGGATAAACCAACACATGGCCAGTGAGACAAAATGAGTAACTTGTGTATGTCTGTAGGGGGTCGTCCAGGTGAAATTGGTGTGTGAGTGTCTGCATGAACACAGCCAAGTTCTGTGCTGGCTCTACATCTTGGTATGTCAAACAGGTGTGAGTCATGCATAGTAGAGGTGGCAGTTCATCATTGTCATCCCAGACTATGAGAACTGGCTGTGCCAGGAGATACACTGGCACCTCCACAATCAAGATCTGATGCAGTGATACTACCTGAACATGACTGATGTCTGGTGGATGAGCTCCCTTCATGGGGATGCCCAGGACCATGACCCCATGGCCTGCCATGTCTGGGTGTGGACAGCACACTCATTGACAGAGCAGTGGAAGAACTGTCACTACAGGAGCAGGATTGGACACGACCACATTATCTGACATGAGGATGATGTGGCTGACCTATGACCATAAAGATGCTGTTTCCCCTCCCAGCAGATGTTCCATTGCAGAGACTGCTTGTTCCATGACAGATACCCATCTGTCCATCACAGACACCCCTCCTTCCAATGTGTTATTCATTTAATCTAGTGAATCGGCAACATGGTGGAGGCAGTCACATATGTCAGGCTGTACCATGTCTACAACACTGAGCATTTGTCTGGAGCACCTATGGGGACATGGGAGCACATGAGAGCTTTAGTTTACCTGATGTGAAGAGAAATGGGGAGTTAGAGTTAAAAGATACCTTCCCTTGTGGAAAATGTGCATGTTGCAAATTTGTAGTAAATAGTTTTTCAGAGATTAATGGAACAGGTTTCAAGTAAAAGGTGCTTTTGATTGTACAACTAAAGGGGTGATATACATGATGAGGTATCCATGTAAACATTTTATATAGGGGAAAGCAAAAGAAACTTCTCAACAAGATTAAAGGAACATATTCGAGGCATTAAAAAAGGAAAGAGGGAAAGTCCTATAATTCTTCATTTTCAAAGACATAATAATGGTAGTCAGCTGGGTCTACAAGCTACTATTTTGGAGTAGGTGAAGTGAATGTTTAGGTAGAGGTGGTATAAAAAGTAAGTTGAGAAGGCAGGAATCAATTTTTATTTTGAAATTTAGCACTTGATCCCTCAAAAGTCTTAAGAAAGAAATCCATTGGAAGTGTTTTTTGTAGTAGATTTTTAATTATTCTTAATTTATTAATTATATAATTATGTAATTGAAATGTGTATTTAAAGGGCATGTGGGTAGATAGAAGTTTACTTTGTAAAGGTTTAACAGCCAAGGTGCTACAGATTTCACTTCCATGCTCTTTTTGTTTTAATAAATCTATGTTTTATATGGTTCACTGGCCTTTGTTTGTGAGTAATGGTATACACCTATGGAAACATGCCTGTGTCTCCATGACAGCCCTAAATATACATTGAGTGGCATGGAAAAAGAGACCTGCACCAGGTGGAAGAGGGACAGCAGGCCCCCTCTGAGCACCCCTATGAATCCTCCTATGTGGCACCTCATCCACATTTTGGCTACAGTCAGACTCAACAGGCACTGAAGACACAGTAGCCACACTTCCATGACCAATGTCCTCGCCCTCCACCTGTCCAATATCTGTGACCTCAGTGGACTGGGTAGGTGTAGGACTACCGCAGCGTGGCTGTATATCAACCTGTATGTCAACCTCTGTGTCAGATTTAACCTTTGCACCCCCCCAGACTTGACTGATACACTGACATCAGATGATACAGGGCCCACACTCCCAGTGATATGATCACCTGTGATAAAAAGTAAGAAACATGGGAACAAATTAATACTTGCACCATTATACTGCAATATATGCTAACAAACTAATAATGCTTATGCTATTAGAGATAGTACAGCAATATCCACAACAGGCCTGAGATCAAAATCACACACTGCAATATTTCTTTAAGTTGTTCAGCAGTACTGACATACAAATGTTTTTCTTACCATCTGCAGAAGACATACTCCGCTGTAGTCCAGACAGCCTTGGAAGAAGTTAAGCATGAGGTGAGGGCAACATCATCACAATTAACAGTAACACAGAGTGTAATACATTTACCCCTTTATATGTCTGTTAATTATTATTTCAACAAGAAGGTGGCTGACAATTAAAACCTAAGGTTATAACTGCGACAGTCTTCAATTCTCACCCCCCCCCAAAAAAAAAGACATGTCACACAGAAGTAATATATTGATTTCAATTGTTTTACTATACAACAGTATTCAGGATTTGAGATAGCAAAGCCTACCTGGAAGCTCCTCCTGTGATGTGCTTGCTGTCTCTGATACTGTTGCTACCACATCCAGGACATGCTGCACTGCACTGCACTCTCCTGTGAGCTGTCTGGATCCCTGATATTGGCCAGGAACTCTTCACTGGGTGTTAGTGGTGGTTCCCTAGCAGGCCCTGCCCCAGTAACCATCTGGTCTCAGCACACTGCAGCTGCTTTTCTCTGTGCAGATGTGATCACGTCAGTGCCTGTGTGGTGCACCTATTTGTATGTCCTGCCATGTCCACTCACAGCACTGAGATCATAGAAAATCTGCTGCCATATGCACATCCTATCTGCCTTATCTCCCCAACCCCTTTCCAGGAAAAAAGCACCATGTTGCTGAAATCCATTGATAATAACCTGGTTCTCGGGATCAGATAAGGGGTTCTCCATGGATTGATATGTCTAAGTGGCATACACGAAGGTGTCCTAAAAGACAACAAAAGTATAATATACACAGGTATCACATAACTCCAAAATAAGTGTTTCCAGATAAAACAGAAAAGGTAGCCAGTCAGTATTACTCAATGGAGAAACATAAAACAGTCTAGAGATATGAAATACTAACAACAAGCAGGATGCAAAACAACGGGAGTAACAAGAGCAACTCTTCCTTTTTTGTGCCATAACAGTAACCATACCTCTCAACCTGATAACATCAACAAAGGTCCATGAAAAATAGGTACAAATCTGTATGCTGATTAACATAAAATTTGCAAACAAAATTATATGACCCAACCCATTCCAATGGAATTATAGGATGACAACATTCAAACATAAACCGAAGAACAGATGACCAAAATATGGCCCCAGACCCTAGACCCTGTAGTAAATGGCAACCACTTTTTCTTGAAATGTATAGCAATGATGTTTACCGGGAAGGGAGAAGATGATGAACCTTAGGATTTTGTTTTTGGTGACTTGCAGTATGTGGGTTTTGTGGTAAAAGTAGGGCATTTAATGGCAGGCAATATTCAAAATTTAGCTAAAGAATATTATAGTTTGTTAGGACCTCCAAATGTCATTCTCCGTGGCCTACCAGTGGCGTAGCTAGAGTTTGTGCCCCCGCCCTTCCCCCTCACAAAATCATGGTCAAATGGGACACCCCCATACAGAGCTCTGCCCCCTGCAGCCATTCTAATGTCCCATTACTTAGCTATTTCACCCTATTTACCATAAACACTGTAATGTGTATGCTGCTTTACTTCTACAATGATTATATGGATTTAATTTAAAACTTTTATTTTACATTTTATAACACATAGACTAATAGACATCTGCTAAACAAAGCGATACAGTCTTACGATGAAAAGAGATTTAGCATTAAAATGTCTCTGCCCTTTAAACTCACATTCATTGAAACAGCATTGAAACCCATATTCAAAGAAAATGCATCTGGCCAGTGGCAGATAAAGATTACCTTTGGGCTGTTTTCAAATCATATGCCCCTTGCACATGAAACACACGTGTTATTTGATACAGATTCCTGGCTGTAATGAATTATATTTTTTGTATAATACAGCACACTTGTTAGAGCATGTGTTAAATTTATTGTTTTGAACATTTTTCCAATAAGCAATGAAACAAAATACATGCAGTGATAATGACAAAACTGCCCAATTCAGAACATTTCCATCATAAAAAAAATAAAATATTTGCACCCTGGCTCTCCAAAGCTACACAAGCTTTGATGCACTGAAGAGATGCTCTATGGAAAAAAATGGCAAACCACTGAAACTCCCATCTTTTTCCAAGGTTATAAGCAACTCAGAAATCATGTAAAAAACGTATTATTTTGGATAAACACCAATATTTCACTAAATTTCAAAGCCCTTACACTAATGGCCCCCACAGGTCTGGAGTATTATCAACTCCCTGCTCCACACTGGTTCTCCTACCATCCCCAACCCTTTCCCCCATCACTCTCCCTCTGAAACTGCAGACTTACTCAACAAGCACTTCATAGACAGCATCTCTAAACTCCTACCATATGATAACTCTGCTCATTCCATATCTTCTGTGTCATCCTCACCTCCCCCAAAACCTCTATGTTCCTCTGTCTCTCAGCCTTTGACCTTGCGACCTGCTTCTACTAAACATATCAAATCCCTGCTTCTTAAACTAAAACCATGCTCTCCTTCCACTGATAAACTTCCCCCTCAATTTCTGTAAATTTCTGCTGACTCTATTGCATATCCTGTATCTATCTTAATCAGCTGCTGCATTTAGGAATCTACCATACCAGGAATATGGAAATCCTTCTATACCATTCCTCTGCACAAAGGTAGCAACTCTGTTGAACCCTCTAACTATAGACACATTGCTATTCTCTCACCGCTCTCTAAGATCCTTGAAAAATGCATATATACTCAACTACTGTCCTATCTCATTCACAAAAAACTCCTCGCCCCCTTGCAACATGGTTTCCACCCTAAACACAGTACCTCGACTGCCTTACTATCCTTTACTTAAAAGGTTGCAGAAACTAGAGACAACAGCATCCTCATCTCTTTTCTATTTCTTGATCTCTCTAAAGCCTTCAACACTGTGTCTCACCATATCCTTCTTAACAAACTCTCAGATCATAACCTTTCTCCTTCTACTCTTGGTTGGTTCAAGTCCTACCTTACTGGCAGAAAACAAGCTTAGATGGCAGCAGGCTTTCTCACCCTTCCTTGCTGTTCAAACAGGAGTACCCCGAGGCTCCATACTTGGACCGCTCCTTTTCAACATTTTTACCAACAACCTACATTCATCCTGCAGTCTCTCATCTGTAATACAGTGTGCAAATGACTCTACTCTCTTATCTATCTCCAATACTATCTCTGAACTATGCACACTAACAAAGAATTAATTTATCTCTGTTGAAAAATGGCTCAGAAACAATCAACTAATCCTTAACTCTAAGACAACTCAACTCCTTCTCTTTCTACCTCAGACACTCTCTCACCTTAAATCCAATTTTTCTCTTTCCTCCCTAGATGGCACCGCTATCTCCCTTGCCTCACACACCAAACTCCTTGGGGTAATAATTGATGACTGACTAAAATTTGGCTTGTACATACAACAGGCCATCAAAAAAAAAACACCAAAAACTTGGACTACTTTATAGAAACAAAAAATTCCTCACTACTGACACTAAATGCACTCTTGCGCAGGCATTTCTCTTACTTACTCTAATATTTGTTTCCTCCATCTGTATCAATATCCAAACTGCCTTAATGCAGAAACTGGAACAAACATACAACAAAATTGCCAGATTTATTCTAAACCAACCATTCTCATCACATCACTGCCTCTCAGTAAACAAACTTCAGTGGCTGGAATTTCCACACCTTCTTCTACAATCGCAACTCCACACTACCTTTTACATAGTCAACCCCACTGCCTGCCCTGGTTTCTCCTCCCATGTTAGTCTCAATGCTCCCCCCGGCCTTTCCAGAGTGCTGATCAGCATCTTCTCTCAGTTTATAAATCCAAAAGGAAAATTGGCAAACTACTTTACAAACATTCTGTTTCACTAAATTGGAACAAACTCCCTTTCCATATTAGATCCAACATTTCCTTTCTCAGTTTTAAAAAGGAGCTTAAATACCACCTACTAAACTTGAAATTATGCCGTTGGCTTGACCACACGTAGTCTTAGTCTGCCCTACTGTATAACATGTTGAATCTCCTAACTTTCTTTCTCTGTTAATAACTTCTGCTTAAACTAACCACCTAAACTCTCAGCTCTACTACTATAGCCCTAGTACAGCCCCCCTCCTTTCTCTCCTCCTGCCATTCCCCACACTATTTATCTTTATCCCCCCACTTCCTATCAATGTTTATACATTGTCCTCCTTTTGAACAATGATCATCTTTTTGTTTTTACTCTCATATGTAATAATTTTTAGACCACTGCTATTAGTGCAACCCTTAATGTTCATAATTTTTTCTTTTGTTTTTTTCTTTATAATTAATTTCAGATTTGTATTGTTATTTTTAATAGTTTTTGTCCTGTATGTTTATCTTTGCTTATGTTTGCTGGGGCTCTTTCCCCTTGGTTTCCACTGAAAATGGGTTGCTTACTATCAATTCAATGCAAATAGTTAATGACCTTTTCTTTTTACAATTATTTTGTATTGTGATTGTTATTTAATATTTGTATATTGTCACTTTATCTTTACTTATGTTTGCTGGGGCTTTTTGCCTTGGGTCTCCACTGAAAAATGGGTTTGTTTGCAAACTCATTTGGACTAACCCATTTAACAAATGTGAAATAAATAAATGTGAAATAAATAAAAGTCTACTCAAACTTCTACAATCCAACAGTATGAGTAAATATGCACAATCTCTACAGAAGTAAAAGTCAATAATTCCACATTAAAGAGATCTGTAACTAATGAAGAGGTTGCTGCTAGCAAACAACTATATTTCATTGTTTCATCTACAAATAAAGTGCCTGTTGCCCTTGAGGAATAAATTGCCTATGTTACATTAAAAAATGATAATCTAGTAATATTGCAATAGGGAATGGATGGAAAACTGTTAATAGGTTAATTGTTACTAGGTATCTCCACTGAAGAGGACATTGTTAGCACTGCAGCATCCATCCCCTTTAAAAGTACAATGCAGTACAGTATCAGCAATCCATCCACAAACTGTGGGAGTAGAAAGCACAGCCTTCTGTATCTAAATCAAGGTTTCTACCTGTTGTGCTACTAACACAAACAGACTTGGCGTAAGCTCCATCTGAAGAACTATGCAGCACAAGAACTCTGGTAAAAGCCAAAATTTACTTGGGGGGGGCAAAGGCCCAAAACCAGGGACATATTTTAAACATTGCTTGTATAATCTTAGAAAGCTGCTACAATAAAATGTTTTGTGTTACCATCATTATTTAGTGAATTCAGTTCTTACTGGTTTGCCAGAAAACCACAAATTTTACTTTGGACAGTTGAGAACTATTTGGGAAGAGAATTTAGGCTCTTGCTACCTGTACTTAAGGTACAGGGTTTGAGTCTATGTAATTCTAACCATAAGTTACACACACACACACACACACACACACACACACACACACACACACACACACACACACACACACACACACACACACACACACACGCACAAAGCAAGGCAAACTAAACACACACGTACATTAAGCAATGCAAACTAAAACACACTTGTATATCCAAAGCAATGCAAACCAAATTAAACAAACACAGCATCTGAGCAGTTACTAATCTAATAGGAAAAGTAAGCAATATGCAAACTAAACATAAATATGTCTCTAGCTGCAAGCAATAAATGCACAGCATCTGAGCAGTTACTCGAGCAATAAATGCAGAGCATCTGAGCAGTTACTAATGTAAAATAGAGCACATACCGGTACCAGGCAGGAATTAAGCAAAACAGTCCAAAGGAGTGCCACCGTAGTCTTTTCTTTTCTGTGGTAAAATTAAGGTCTGTCCTTCGTGAAGTTGACGTCATCGCACCCTGTAAAATAAAAAAAAAAAAAACTTAAAAAACCCGGAAAATGCAATCAAAGGATCTGTCCCTGACATATGTTCACATATTTATCACGGAGCATTCCATGTATTGGCATACATACATGTCCCTGAAACATTTTCAGATATTTATCATGAAGCATTCCATTTTCATGTATTATTAAAGTCTGCTCTTCAATTTTTCCCTTAGATCTGCTAGTTCTCTCCTCTCCTGCACTTTTACTAGCTTATTAGTCTAGCAAATTACCACACTTCTTGTAGCAATTATTGTAGCACACAAAAGTGTTACCAGCACTAAACGTTCTACAGGGAAAAAGATTGAAGACTTATTATTAATGCCCACCCCTCCAGGCATGTCTAAAGGTCAGTTCCCTGTGCTTTCTCCTATTAACCTGGTCAATTTGGGTATGCTGAGGCAATGTAGCAACTGCCTGAAGTACACTGACAACCCTCTCCTCTTACCTCCCAACACTCAGACTTGTGAGAGATGCACTTATATATCAAAATTGGAAGCCATGCACTCTCCAGCCAAGACTGGAATAGCTGGTAAAGAGGAGAAGGTCAACACTCGCACCACACCACATGGAACACATAGCCCTCCAGAATACACACCAGCACTGCCTTCTCATAAAAACACAAACCACACACCCACCTTCATGGAGGCTCTCAATAAAAATCTACCCAAACAGCAGTGACCTCCAAGGCAGAAACACACTCGACCACCACAACACAACACCAATCATGAGGCACATAATTCTCCTAAACAGTGTGCCACTCAACCAAAATCCCTAAGGCAAAACAGCATGCCCAACACACTAGTCATAGGTAGCTCGATAGTGAGGCACACGGATGTCCCACTCACTAGGTTGAATAAGGAGAAAGTAACAATCAGCTGCATGTCAGGTGCCAGGAACCACCACATAATGCACGCACTCAGGTCCCCCAACAACAGGTACAAATATGACTCTGTAACTGTACATGAGACATATCTACCTGGACTACATTAAAAGAGACATGGAGGAGCTCTTGGAATATGTAGACCAGGTGGATATAACCCTAGCCCTGAGCAGCATCCAACCATCACCCAGAATGATACCACAGTACAAGCAGAAAATGATTGATTTTAACAATTGGATATGTTTCTGGTGTCATTCTAAGGGGATCCAGTATCTGTCTGCCTGGGATTACATAATTGACAGACCTCAATGCTTTGCCAGAGATGGCCTGGATGTGTCACCTCTGGGCTTCTGGATACTGGCTAAGGCTCTTTCCACCCCTATAGTGCCTTTTTTAGGTGGTGTTCCAAAGACCAAATTACCACCATAACAGCCACAAACAAATGCAGTCAGAGGGTCATGCTGCTCAATGGTAGAAGTCTAAATCTCAAAATGCACTCACTCGAAGCAATCCTTAAAATGGAGAACATCAACATTTGTACTGTAACAGAGACCTGGTTCAAGGCAGCAGAAAGTACCCCTGCACTACCAGGTACTACAACATCTTTCGGCCCCAGAACTTGGACCAAAGCTCCAAAGGCTGTGGTGTTTCCATATTCATAAAGGATGCGCACACCTCCAGACTGGTAGCCCAACATAATGCATCAGAGATACTTCAGGTGCAGCTAACATTGGATAAGACAATGATTCAGGTCGTAGCCTTCTATAGGTCCCCAACCATGTCCCAAGACTCACACATGTTCCTAAGCACCCTGGAGAATATTAGGGTCCAACCTAACACTCTCATACTAGGTGACTTCTACTACCCCTCCATTAGCTGGGAAAATTATTTATGTACCAATACACTTGCCCAATGTTTCCTGGAATTCATTAATTCCAATGCTCTGGATCAGCTCATTCTTACCCCCACTAGAGGTAGCAACATCCTTGACCTGATCATTACTAACATGGGCGACCATTGCTCTACACCAATAGTCAACTCCTCCCTGGTTAGATCCGACCACAAACTAATCACCTTGGAAATCCACCCCCCCCCCTGCAAAGGTAACCACCATGAAAAACTTCTCCAAAGCTAACTTTGTGCTCCTAAAAAAAGAGGTAGCGAACTTCACGGCATCCATGCAAATGGAGAATAGTTGCATGACCACCAAATCATACACCAGTGCATTGTACAAACACATACACAAATGCATGGATCTCGCCATACATGATAGAACCAAAACATTCTCCTCCAAAAAACAGAAGCCAATCTGGTGGTCCCCTGTCATAAACAAACTCTACAACAGAAGGAGGAAACTGATGCAGAATAAGGTGAAGTCCCAAGACTGGAAAAACTCCCTTATTAGTCTCAACAAAAAGTTGAGAATCCTCATCAAATCCTCTAAAGCTAACTATGAAAACATAATTGCAGCAGATAGTAAAGACAACCACAAGGCCTTCTATAGTTATGTAAAGAATCTCCATGGCAATACCCAGATTTGCTCTGAGCTACTGCACAATAGTACCTCCTATACCGAGCCAACTTATATTGCCAACATACTGGCGGACAGATTCAGTGCCAACTTTACCCCTCTACCTCCCAAATGACCAATCACAATACCAGTAGATTGCCAGGCACCCAGTATTACTGCTGCACAGGTTACAACTGCACTGTTCAAGGCCAAGAATACAGCTTCTATGGGACCTGACAATACCCCTGGTTGTGTTCTACATGAACTACAGAGTGAACTGGCACCTCACCTGTGTGCCCTGTTCAGTCACAGCCTCACCTCAGGCTTTGTCCCTACTGAATGGTGCACTGCTACAGTCATCCCTCTCCACAAAGGTGGAGCAACTACAGACCCTGGGAACTATCGCACCATTAGCCTAATGAGTCTGATATGCAAAGCTATGGAACGCATCATCATGGACCTAATAAACAAGGATATAGGGAATCTTCAAACTCTGGATCCCACACAGTTTGGTTTTGTGAAGGGTAGATCATGCCTGCTCAACTTAGTCGACTTCTTTGAGTCAGTCACCAGAACTGTGGATGAAGACAAGGTGGTTCATACAGCATACCTTGATGTGGCCAAGGCCTTTGATGCCATTCCCCACTCAGGAATCATAGAAAAACTCACTAAGCTAGACATCAACCCCTATATCACTAGGTGGGTTGCAAACTGGCTCACAGATAGAGCCCACGGCGTGAAAGTAGCTGGCTCCAAGTCAGACTGCTGACTAGTCACGAGTGGGATCCCACAGAGTTCGGTCCTAGGTCCTCTTCTGTTTGTTATCTACTTCTCTGAAGTTCAGGCCAACAGGAAGGGACTCTGGCTGACAAAGTTCACAGACAACTGAAGTTGAGAGCTATTATTAATTCCCCAAATGATGCTGACATCTACAGAATGGCCTCACTGAGACCAACGGCTGGTGTCAGAACCATGGCCTTAAGCTCAATGCAAAAAAATGTGTCGTCCAGTTCCCATGAATTACCACATCAGTGGTAGTCCACTTAACACAGAAGGCATTATAAAAGATCTGGGAACACAGGTTTTCAGCAACCTCTCTTTTGATCAACACATTGCCACTGTAGTCAGAAACTCCTTTTGTGTGGCACATCTCATTACTAAGGGTTTTGCATCCAGGAAGAAAGAGGTCATTGTCTCCCTCTACTCTTCTCTCATTAGGCCAGTCATCGAGTACAATGCCCCATTTGGCATATACCTCACTAGACACCTGCAACAACTGGAGAGGCCACAAAAGTACCTCACAAAGAGGATCCTAGGCCTTAAACACTTGCCCTATATGGACAGACTCAAAAAACTCCAACTATTCTGTCTCATATCACCTGCTGGGTTCCTATTATGTTATTGAATTGTTGAAACTTCGAAACTGTAAACATCGAACACAGTTAATTGAAGTTTCAGCAATTCAAACTAAAAAGAAAAAGAAAAAAATGTCAACAGTTAAATAACCATTGCAAGCAGGGGGACAAGTCCCCTGCACCCTCCACATGGGGGGCTGCGCACCCCACACCCCCCGCTTTTTAAATATACCAACTCTGAGATCACACTACAGTGCAGTAAAGGGAAATATTCCCCTTCCGCACTATAGTGCGATCTCGGAGTTGGTATATTTAAAGAGCGGGGGGTGTGGGGGTGCAGCCCCCCACATGGGGGTGCAGGGAGGCTTGCTTCCTGCTTACAACAGTTTATTTCGGTTGTTTGTTTTTATTTTTTTTTTTAGTATTTGAAATTATGAAACATCGAACGTACAATTTCGATCTTGTAGTGTTCAATGTTTCGTGCTTTCGATAACGTAATAGGAACCCTCACCTACTTAGAGGCAATCTCTGCTTGACTTACAAAGCCATGTCTGACCCAGCTCTATTAGAAATGCTACATCTAAAGAAATCACAATCCCTCCGCACCACATGCTCCAGAGACCTCAACCTCATTGACACAATCAACAGAACATACTGGAGGGACAGGTTCATAACCCAGCGACTGCCCATGCTATGGAATAGACTTCTCACACATGTCAAACAGAGCACCTCACTGACCCTCTTCAAGAGAAACCTTGATGAATGGATGGGAATTAGAAAATTCACCCCAGGGGTAACTCTAGTGGCTCTACTCGACAGAGGCACTGGGGACTATGGTCAGGTGGCACGATGCCAGGGTAATCCTGTGGCTAGTCTTGTAAAGGCCCCAGGGCCATTAGCCTAGTACACACCTATGAACCTATGTATACCTCTGAAATGGCTTGACAAACTCGCCCATGCCATCAGTACACTTCTAAATAACGCATACAGATAAAAGTGTAAAAGTCTTTGCTTCACATTATTCTTAACTTTTTCCCTCCAGTATAGCTCTTTAAATCCCAGTGGGTGTGGCCTGAGCCTTTAAAAAAAATGAAGCTCTCACCACACAGTTCAAACAAATATTAATATCTCTGGAACCATAAATGTTAAAATAAAAGTGCAAATTGCAACATATTCAGGATAAATTAATCTTTACATTATTGACATTCATTCAGTTTGATGCTTTAAACTGGATTTTATGAGCCAAAATAATATCAGTCAATATTCATTTTGCAATGTTGTATAAACAGATTATGATGTCTCAGAGTTAGTAACCATTCAAGCAAGACACATACAGCCAGCAGAATTTCTTTCATAGAGCTGTGGGCTTTCATATGAGGCTATACAGTTCTGTCTGTGTTATCTGAATGTTGAGCTATTTAGAGAAATAAGAAAATTATTACAATACAAATACACAGTATCCAATAATATTCAATATCTCTTAGGGTGCATTAGACAGAGGTCAAATATCAATATAATTGTGTTTGCCATGCTGTATGCTTCAAGGTGAAATCTTCTGATACCTTGTGTGTAGCAGGGTTTTGGAATTATTCATGCAAATATGAACAAGCAATATTTGATGCCTAGAGGCACATTAGGAGATAACTGCAGAAACACCTGGAGGCGCAGTCGGCTGTAATGAGATGAGATGAGAAATGAGAGAGATACACACTAGCAATAGAAGCATAGCTTCTGCAGTTCAGTACTCCTCTGTACAGATATATCCTGAAGAAAAAGCATTTTTGCAGTCTTCCAAACATATACAACTCTCCTCACCATCAATTTGCCTAGCTACACAATTGTCTTTTTATAGAGAGTGTAGATTATAAATGTATTGCAACTGTGAGTGATTACTGTTCTGGAGAAGGAAAACAAAACCACTAAAGGCTGTCTTACTTCTACTGGGTGTGTCAGATTAGATCTACAAAGTGCTAGATGCAAGGCTGGACATGTAAGTAAGCAGCACGCAAGTCACAGGTTGGGTTCCTTAACATCCAACCTGCCCTTCATTTGCTGCCAATTGCATATGATATTATTTTCACTTAATATCCTCACACATTTTATAGCCAATGATATAGAATGGGTTACACAGTGCATATCTCAGAGTACTGGTCAGATAACTGATGAATGACCAACAGATAGAGGAAGGTAAGACAGAGCTGAATATTTGCAAGCAATAATCATAACAATTTATGTTATCACTAAGTGCACTATATCCAAATATAATAAATGCACAATTGACAGTTTATGGTTTGATATTAGTGCACATTCTGTTGCAGTTTGTTGTGTGAAGGTGAGTTCAGTTCTTTGCTGCAAAGCTGTTTCTGTGGCAAAGAGGGCAAAGGCCATCATTTTCTTGTGTGTATGTCACATACTGATTTTCCTCATTTCAACTACTTGCCCCTTTTGTTTAACTTTTTTTTTTAATTTTCTGTCAGTAAAGCAGCAGGTATTACTAATTACAATATAAGCAGCTGAATTGCATGCTAATCATCCAAGCCAACACAGTGGGACTATTCAACAAGCTATAAAGCAGCCATGTAGACTCCATGCTGTTTTTCTGCAGATTTAAAAACTTCTGGAGTACAGACACAGAAATTCTATACAGACAGAATGTTAGGGGCTGCCATTGCTTTAATCCATTTGTATGTGCTACAGGCTGAAGCCAATGCTGTTGATCCTGCTAACAGGCCTAAGCCAGGAAGGGCAAGAGTTTTCAGGCCCTGTTTAACTTTTCTCAAGCTACATGACATGGAAATTGTAGAGCACTACAGGGTGGACAGGGACACACTACAGGAACTCTGTAACATCTGCCTCCCTCAACTCAGAGCCAGAACCAACCGAGTCCCCATAGAATCTTAGATAAAGGTACCTTTTAGAGACGAACAAGGGACATGCTGGCATCAGCATCCATGATCCTCCACCAATTCTTGGATACTATGTTGCAATATGCCAGTGAGCACATACATTTTCCCCATAGTTCTGAGGAGAAGGTCATAAATATGCAACTGTTCTACCAAGGTAGTGCATTACCCGGAAGTATTGGGTGCCACAGATTACACTCATGTAGAAATTAAGGTACCACCTACTGAACAGGGTAGGGTCTACATTAACAGAAAGGGTTACTACTCTATCAGCTGTCAAGTCATGTGTAATGGCAAGGGAATCATCTTGAACATGTGTGGTGGTAACCCTGGCAGTTACCATGACCCGCATATCTGGCACACCTTCCAACTATGTTTGCTGGGGGGATATCCCACAAGGGCATTTACTGGGATATACAGGCTATGCACTGGAACCATGGCTGATGACACTCATCAGAAATGCACACACATCCACAGACAAATGCCATAATGAGGCATATGCTCAAACAAGACCTATCATAGAGCATGTGTTTGGGCTGCTGAAGTAATGTTTCAAATGCCTAGATACATCTGGGGACCCCTGCATTACAATCCATGGACATGCACAGAAATCTTCACAGTATGTGCCATGCTACATGACATAATCCTGAGGAAACAGCTGCAGCAGGATCAGCAAGGGGAAGGGGCACACATCCCACCGCAAATGCAAAGGACACCAGAGCCAAAGGCAGATGAGGAGTCAGTTGGGGAACCGACAGCTGTTGTGGGTGTAGGCAGGCATAGGCATTCTCAGTATGCCCTTGCATTGGCTAAGGGACAATACATAGCACACTCATTCACCATCTAGGGGCCTAAAACCTTCCTCCTACTTACATACATACATATAGTAACATTGATGGCAGGCAACTCACACAACCTTTATCTCCCCATGTATTGGCTATGGACTGCTTGGATCAGAGACCATCAGCCCTGAACTAACACTGTGGTAACTGCTGCATTTACAAGGAAAGTCCTGAACCTGAAGTGTATTGTTTAATAATATTATAGCATATCCTTGTATTTCATCAGTTGATATAGGAAGCAAGTAAAAGATGGGAGATTTTTACAGACATTGCCTTAACATGTGATAGCAGAGACTTATTTGACTTATATGTGTCCATTAGTAAGTAGTAGGCCTCAGGCATCAAATATTCACACAGTCATACTTCTCAAAAGCATGGATGATCACTCCATGCCCTCAGTTTAGCACCATATGTTTGTACTGAAAAATCTTTAAAGACAGAAGTTAGAAATTAATTATACACATTTCAGTTTCTGACTTCATTACCCTCACTAGATCAAGCAACAGGCAGGATGTGTTTGTGCCATAACAGTAACTCAGCTTTGCCCCCCCCCACAAAATAATAGTGTACCCTTGTATATGCCACAACAGTAACTCACCTTTGCTTCCCCCAAAAGAGCAGTCTATGCTTGTTTATGCATCCAACCTCCCCTTCGGTTGTTGGCAACTGCATATCATATTATTACCAGTCAATATCCTCACACATTTAATACCAATTAGATAGAATGGCTTGCACACTGCATGTGTCAGAGTACTGGTCAGATAACTGATAAATGACCAGCAAATGCAGAAAGGTAAGGCAGAGCTGTATATTTGCAAGCGATAATCATTACAGGTTGTGTGAACACTAAGTGCACTACATCCAAATATAAAAAAAAATAATAATAAACATACAAATAACAGTTTATGGTTTCATATCAGTGTACATTTTGCTGCAGCTGGTTTTGTGAAGAATGAGTTCAGTTTTTTTCTGCAAAGCTGTTTCTGTGGCAAAGATATCTAAGGCCATCATTTTCTTCCGTGTATGCCAATCATTGATTTTCATTTCAACTACTTGCCCATCCCTTTTTCCTTTTTCCTTTTTTCTTTTTTTTCCTTTTCTATCTTTGTTTGTGTAATGCATTTGTCAGTATTTGCATAATGTGATGTGTAGTGCAATCATGGGAACAGAGGAAATTAATGGAGGTTTTGACTATGTTTATGTCATTTGCATGAAGTACGCCATTGTGCAAACTGGCTAACTAGACCACCTAGGAAGCAGACCAGACACAAACAGCCACAAATAGAAACTGTATACATTCAATTAATGACAGTGATGTGATATAACTAGTCCTGTGGCAGCAGATGTTAAGAATAGGGTTGGAGTGCAGATGGTCTGGGGTTCCAGTACTGATGGTACAGCTTTTGTTTTACTGTTGTGACATTGTAGTTTATAGCAATGAACTGCAACACAGACAACTGTTTTCACAACCCTGTTGTGGGAGCAGGTATAAGTGTAGGACTACCATAGACATGGGCTTGGGTTCAAACACAGCATATTCCAAACACTTTTACTTTTGTCCCAATTCCCATTATGTATTATCACATTGTTATCAAATATGACAGTGGGTATACTGTGTACTATATTCCTCTAAGTATATTTCTGCTATCTGGACTGGCATGGCCTTCATATTTGCCTAACACATATACACAATTGCCTATGTAATTTATCACTGCTTGCCACTGTTGTGAACCACTTACTATCATGCAAAAGCATGGATCAGGGGTGCACATCGCCGAGCAGCATGTCTGAGCAATGGTAAGTGGTATGCAACATTTTCAAACAGTGGGCACACTCCCAGTAAACGTGATAAATGGAATTGGTGGGAATCCATCGGACTCCATTACTCTTGATCTGTGGTAGACATGGCAGGCATTTGTGGACAGGGTGTGAAATTTAGGGTTCAGAGTTGGGGTGTCCAGGAGTCCAAGATTTTTATTGGACTCCTAGTGAAAAAAACACAGTTTCAGGCTGCTGCAGTGGATCTATTCTGAGTTTAAGTCAGAAGCTTGTGATAATTTGGCCCAGACTGTATACAGTGCCACCGGTATCCCATGCACTGATGACCAATGTAGGCACCAATTTAGTGACCTACATTGCAGGAAGAGGGATGCCCTCAATGCTTGGAGTGAGGAATATAGGACTGGGGACATTCCACAAATGTGTAAATATCAACTACAGACAGTCCTTGTAAGGCTTAAAAGCTGAATGTAGTCAAGCCTGGTATTCATAATGGTATTCTGCTCTGTTCTGTTTTTTCCACAGCTCCCAGGGAAAGACAGGTCAATATTAGGACCCAGGTTTCTAGACTGGTGAGGATGAGGGAGACATATGGCACGTATGCAGCAGAAGAGTAGTGTTACTGTAGCATTAAACGTTAAATATAGCTTTTTTGGTATTTTATAGAGATGTATCAAATTGAGCATCCATATCTCAACTGTAAAAGAAAGTATGCATGCATTAGTCTGTAGCACAAACCACAAGTACAATATTAGACTTTAGTCATAGGTTGTAGGTTCAAATACCACACTTCTCAAATATACAATATTGTTCATTCTTCAATTATGTGTAACTTAAAGGTTTAAAGTAAAATATCTATACCAGTGGCACACATGCCCTATCATAAACTGTAATCTATATAACTGGAACATGCATATGTGCAATATATGCACATGTAAAGGTGTACTTGCTGCAATATGTAGTATAGTGTGCATCTGTTAGGAGCTGGTAGACTTAAATGTAAAAGTTATCTGTTCAGGAGAAGTATTCTTATGAGTAAAGGTTAAGATAATAGAGTAAAATAATTGCATTAATGCATTGTATTTCACATATAAAGGTACTACTCATCTCTTTTTTTTTCTCTCACTCCAGCCCTTATCTCTCTCTTTTTTATTTTATTTATTGATTTATTTCGTTTTTAGCTTTTTTGTTTTATTTTATGTGTCATCAAAATATGTCTCTGTCATCCATGTGTACCACATTATGAAATGCTCCTCAGCACAGTGGGGTAGGCTCACCCCACAAGATCCACCTGCCCCCACTCCACCAGCTATGGCACCATTGCCAAGCACATCTGGGAGACAACCTGGCAGCACCATCTCTGCTGCCCCTGCACTACCTGCCCCTTCAGGTAGTCCTGCCCAGGAGGATAGTCCAGTGGTTCCTTCCAGGAGCAGTGGCAGAGATGGTGAGTTTAACACCTGCACTGAGTTACCAGGGATAGTGAGTAGGGTTGTGCTCCACACTGTTGGTGCATGCCAATGCTGGATGGAGAGGCTGCTCTAACTCATTTATGTAGTACCACAAAGAGGAGAAGGAGATCTCAAGTACTCCAACCAGTGGCAGAGTGAGGTGACAGGGATGACATTCCTGTGGGTGAGGACTCGATTTTTAGTCACTTAGCTTGACGCCCATTAGTTCTGGAAGTCCCCACCCTCACCCCATCCATGGTGTCCATCAACCGCTGGTGTCCATCATGGTCATGGTCTCTTGTCTTGTTTGTCTTGTCTGTCTGCAGTTACTTCCTCACCTACCCAACTTACCAGACCCAGATATACCTATGTTAATTCCCCAACATTCCACTCTCTCTCTCAAAAAAAGAAAATCATCCCATACATAGCTCTCCATTTCACACACATGTCTTCTTGACATACTTGATTCAGTCTAACTGGCTACATAACATGATTGTGTTGTGCTCACCCCTCTCTCTGGATGTGACAGTCCAAATTCAGCTAATATTCTGCACATATTATCAATTCTTACTGTTGAAGATATGGCTAGCTAAGGTTCTTTCCTACCTCTCTCCTGCATGTTCCTGTATTGCTTTCCATTTGTTTTTCCCCCTGCTTGCTCCCCATTTCACCACTGTCCTATATTCCGCATTCCTTTTCTTTAATGCACCATTGCTCAATGGTGTGCATTGCACATTGGGTTCCTATCATGAAATCGAATGTTGAGAATGCTGAAAACTGGAAGGCCAAACTTGGTAGTTCGAAGGGTGAGAATGTTGAAGCTGCGGAAACCTGAATTCTTTCCCAGGGAAAGAATTTGGTTGGCTGTTTTTGTGGCTTTAGCATTTTCAGACAGGGTCAAGGTAAGTGTACGAATGGGTAGTGATGGACTTTAGGGTCAGGGTGCAGGTCAGGTAAGTGTGCAATAGTGACGGACTTTAGGGTTAGGGTGCAGGTCAGGTAAGTGTGCAGTAGTGACAGACTTTAGGGTTAGGGCTGGATTAAGGATAGTGCATAGATAGTGGTGTATGTTAGGTTTAGTGTAGGTTTTGAAGGTGTTTGGTGTGATTGTGTTATGTGTGTGTTTTTTGGAACAGCAATTTTTTTCCCTGGGAAAACATTTGCTGTTTTGAAGGTTTGATGTCCGAATTCGATCTTCCAAGTTTGAACTTATGGTGTTCGACATTTTGGAAGTTCAATTTCGTGATATAGACCCTTGCACACCAACCATAATATGAAAGTAGTTAAAAGTATTAGATACAGTTGTTTTTGAAACTACAAAATCAAAAAGACAAAAAGCCTATGCTCTAAATCAGCTCACAAAAGTAATATTTACTGAATATCAAAACATAGTAAAAAACATGATATAAAACAAACCACCCATAGGTGAAAATAATAAAATTGCATACTGGTTTTGGCAGTAAGCCTTCATCACTGCGAAACACAGCATGAAACAGTTACATTAAATACAGCTCCCTTAAACCCTATTGGTTCATTAAGACCTGGTGCAAATAAAGCACCCAGTTTGATAATCCACATTTGTTCCTTACGACTTAACCATACATGCCATCCAACCTTATTATAAGTATTAAAACAAATCTTATCAATAATGATAAATGAAAACCTTGCTGATGCATGCTTTGGCACATGTTAATATAAAGCATTTGTAGACTTGGCACATCTAATATCACTCAAATTTTCAGATATTCTTAACATGAAGTTTGCCCACATAAAAAGCTGAGCACGTACATGTTGCCTAATATACTAAGATGTCAAACACTGCTGAACTATTTTTAGAAGTAAAACATTTATCCTAAAACCTGCAAGCTGGTTTAATCACTATAAAAAACTTGTAATACTAACAAGCAAAAACATCAACTTCGATTGGATGGAAAGAAAGGAATAGGCTGTTATCCATGTGAGCATTGTAGTTTTCGCAAGTTTGTTAGAAAGGATAAATGTTTTACTTCTAAAAATAGTTCAGCAGTTTTTGACATCTTAATATATGGTAATTGCAACACTGATTGGGTGGTTTATTTGGTAACATGTACGTGCTCAGCTTTTTATGTGGGGCAAACCTCACTTCTTTTTAAGTTAAAAATATCTGAACATTTGAGTGATATTAGATGTGCCAAGTCTACAAATGCTTTATATAAACATACGTTAAAGCATCATACCTCCCAACTAGTTTAGGGCTACCAGCCTGTCGGAATCAAGCTTTGCAACTTCAAATGCTTCCCGAGAGCGGAACAGAAAGCAAGGCTGTAGTGCAGAAAGGATTGAAGCCTGGATTTCTCATTGTTGGCTGCACGGAGAAGGATTTATTTTATTGTGTGGAGACTGGAGAAGGATTTTTTTATTTAGTAGCCTGCCTTGATTTCTCAGCCTGCACGGACTGTAAGGAAAGGATTTGGAGTAAAGGTAAGTGTATGCCGAGACTGGTGTATAGAAGGGTGTCTTGCTTGTTCTCTGAACTGGTTAAAATATACAAATTGTGGGAAGTGAGACTTAGTTTTGAAAGAATAACTGGAAAGAATAGTAGTCACTAGGAATGTTTGCAGTCACTGAGAGATCATAATATCTGTGGCAAGGGTACTTCAATTAAGTTAAAAGTGGAGTCCAGGCCACTAAAGTTATTTAGTCTGGTGGGTTTATTTAATAGTTGAAATAAGCCTAAGGATTTGAATATTTGTTTTAGAGGTACCTCATCAAGTCACAAAGCCTTAATGTTGAAGTCACCATGTAAGATAGAATTGTGAGGAAGGGAGGGTGGAAGGAAGGAAAAATCTAGTTGATGGTATTTTTAAGCAGGGTGACCAGCGATAGGGGAGGGATGTAAATTAAACCAAGGCAGAGTTTTATGTGTTTGCTAGCAGTAATGTAACAATAATCCTTTGTCATGTGTCATTTTGGGAGGCGTTAATAGTAGTAGTAATAACTGTGCAGTGTAATTGATGCTTGTGTTGTTATAAATAATAGTGATTCACCTCTTGTTCTATTGCCTGATTTATTATCTGCATAAAAGTGAAAATTTCTTTTATGATGACCGAGAGGCAGAAAGATCTTTAAACGAAGTTTAAATGATAGCAAAAATGTCAAAATATTCAGATATTAGTGAGCCATCAGTTTAGGTTCACTTATTGTTAGTGGTATTAATGTTAACTAAGGTGACTTTCATTTTATTTTAATCTCTGTAGAGTCAGAGGAAAATCTAGCTTTATTAAACACACAAATGAATGCAAGAGTGAGCGCTTTCACGATCTATCTGATCATTTCTTCAGACTACAATTACACACAGCATCATCCTATTTAAATATCTAGAGAAAATTTGCCAGTGAAATGCATGGTGCTAACACAACATTTTATTCTAGCAACTTTACAAAATTATACAAGCAATGTTTAAAATGTGAATTATACAAGCAATGTTTAAAATGTGTCCTTGGTTTTTGACATTTTGTCCCCCCCAAAAAATATGAAATTGTAAAGTGCGAGACACTGTGCAAGATGCCTATGGCTTACACTTCTGTCATTCTATTTATAGTGTGGGTGTGGAAGTTGACTTTTATGATGTAAATGTTCTGAATTGGGCAGTTTGGTTCATGCTTTTTGTTTCATTGCCTACAGTACAGCCTACTGGAAAAATGGTCAAACAGTAAATTTAAAATGCGCTCAGGAAGGTGTATCAAAGAAAATAACACATGTATGTTTCTTGTTTTGTGTGCAAGGGGCCAAGGATTTGAAAATAGCCCAAAGGTAATCTTTATCCACCACTGGCCAGATGCATTTTCTTTGGATGTGGTGTGGGTTTCAATGCTGTTTCAATTAATGTGAGTTTCAGGGGCAGAGAAGTTTTAATGCCAAGCCTATTTTCATTGCTTTGTTTACCAGATATCTTAGTGTTTCTGCATTGTTGTGCTGTAAAATGTAAAAATAAAATCCAAATAATCATTGTAGAAGTAAAGCCGTGTGCACAATTTAGTGTCTATGGTAAATGGGGCTAGCCAGGTAATGGGACATTGGGATGGCTGCAGGGGGGCTCTGCCATATTTTGGTTGTCTGTTCTTCAGTTTGCGTTTGAAAGTTGGTATCCCACAATTCCATTGGAGTGGGTGGGGTTACATAATTGTGTATGCAAATTAGATGTTAATCAGCGTACAGATTTGTACCTATTTTTCATGGGCCTTGTCCAGATTTTTGATGTTTCCAGGTTGAGAGCTATGTAAAGCATGCTTCAGCAAGATTTACATTTAAGCTTGTGAGGAAACTATTACTCTATTTGTGTTTTACTTGGACCGTGTGTCTGTTTACTTAATAAAGGATTTTAGACTGGAAACTGACTGCCTGCCTTGCTTGGATTACTTTCAAATACTTAGTAATTCTGTATAATTATATATTTTTTGTTCTTTTTACTTTTTTTTACTTAAGACAAGTTTCAGTTTACTACTTCTACTACTATTGTCTGATCTGATTAATATACAGTGATTAACTAGAGATATATGGACTGAAAATCTTCCACACAGAGAAGTTTCTAACACTGTTTCATTAAACACAAACACTGATGAATTGCCTGCACTATGTTTGTATCAGATACACGGAGTCAAGGATTTAGAATTCAGCAATTCTAATGATTCACACCTAATTTGCATCTTCACCATGTTGATAGTCCTGAATCTGCACCAGACAGCAACCATGTAGCTAAGTAAACTGAAGGGGAGATGAATTGTTTATGTGTTGAACACAGGAGGGAAAATATTACTTTTGGGATGTATCTGCACAAAGGAATACTGATTTTGAAAAGATATGCCTGCATTTCATCAAATACATACTGCATACGCTGCCATGTAACTATAAATAGTCTGTTTAATGCTTTTTATGTTCATTTTGATTACCACATGCTTTTACACTTTGTCTGTATTAGTTACAACTGTACCGATGGCATGGTCCAGTTTGTCAGGGCATTTCACAGGTATATATGATTGGCAATAACTTCACATGGCATATTCTGTATCAAATCTGTAGACATGTTTCAGGGACAGGTCATTTCATAGCACTTTTAGCATTTCAATGATGCTTAGCAAAATGTGTCATTTGCCTGTTCATTTGTGGGTGGGGGAGCAAAGCTACATTTCTGCTATGGCACAAAAACAAATATGTTGCTATTGTTACTCTCCATCAAGTCTAAATAAAATATGTCTCTGCCGTCACATGTTATGTTCAGTTATGTACAAATTTCCAACCTTTTACTTTATATTCTGTCTGTATAGACTCCTTTCTGTGGCTGTATTACAAACGTATACATGCATATAGGCTATAGGCTGACCACAGCTTATGCTGCCTTTGTTTTTTATAGAGCAATTGGGTATTCAGCAACATTAGGATGGCAGCACAGGTAGTTTTGTATTGGTATGGTACACCTTGCACAAACACTTTTAGAGTCTGTGTCACTGGAATACTTTTAGAAGATCTATTCATACTCAGTTGTGTGTTCATAGGTTAGAGCTATGCTACTGTGAAATTTGTATTGGCTGGAGCAGGGCAGCAGGCTTATGTTAGGACTTGTACAAGGGAAGATGATTTTGATAACAAACAGATAGCTGAGACATAGTCTGATGGGTGGGCATCCATCTACAGTATAGGATGAAGATGGGGCCTCTCCCCAAGAAGAACATAAGGCTGTGTACTCAGAGTACTCATTGTCCTCAGTGAGTGAGAGATCATGCATTGCTCTGAGCACAAGTAATGCTCACCCTATACCTGTGGTAGCAAAAAAACACACTGCATTTGCAGGATATACCCAACATTATTTAGTCTGAGTGACTATTACGTATCATTATTAATATCTATCATGTGGACAACTCTTGGAATCAAATAGGAAATGTACTAGAGCATTATTCAGACACAATCTGATGGAACCTCATGTAGTATGAAGCAGGATGCTGTGCTGCATAGCATCTATGATGGCATGGAGGCCAAAGACTCAGTCCTCAATTACCTTATGAGGTTTGTGGTGGCATACACAGTATCCATATAAATATTCATGTGAAAGATTTTCAGTGACATCATCACTTCCCACAACCATCAATGTTGTCTGTGATCAGGGCAGAGTACATACCAGGAATGGCTATGTGGCGGGACCATCACAGGTTAAATAGTACTCACCTGTATCTGGAAACGAATGACACAATGTCAGTCCTTGATGTGGGAGGCCACAATACCCAGCTTCCACTGGCAAGAGCCCTTACCAGTAGGCTACATTCATATCATGGTCCAACAGTCACACAACAGCTCTCTCAGTGGTAACACAAGTCCTAATGCAGCAAAACATCAAAATAGCTGAATATAACAGTTATATGGTGGCAGCCTTATCCCATTGATATGGAAATTGTACTTAACACAGAGTGCCTGTCACCTTGAGACCCAAATCCCTGCTTTGTATGATATACCTTGCCAGCCACTGTGTGTGAACAGACATGATTTTGGGTTGCTAGTCACCTGTGCATGTGATAATTACTGTGACCCACTCCACTTCCTTTCCTGTGTGACCTATGTGGGAATGATGGATGCACAGTGTGACTTAAGCAATCATTGATCAGTTAATCCCAATGTTCACATTGCTTACATCATGTTTACTCTGTGTGACACTGCGTTGTCACTGTTTGCTTGTCAGGATTCATTGTCCTTGATTAGAAGTTGCCACTTCACCTGCACAATGATGTACTGCAGTTGCCAGAGTGTAGAGCTGGTTTTGTAGCTAAGTGTTATTCTATAACACTGTCATTAGATAATGGTGTTGATGAACCTTCCTTGGTGGTTGTTAGGAGTGGTCTAACCATACCAGTATCATGGGGCTTCCCAGCCAGTATCCGTATTATGTAGCAAGCAACATGTTAAGAACATCCTGCAGAACATAATAGGGTCATAAGATGTTGTAGCAGCAGAAGTGAGATTTGAGCAAGTGAAGCTCATGCTCTCTGATGGTGCAGGTTTGTGTATTATCCTGGAAATGGCCTAAGCTATGGGAGTTCTGTTTTGGCATCATAAGCCAAGGGACATGCAGGTATCCAGTATCACCTGCCGCAGACTATTAAAATGTAAGGAGTAATACAGTTGGACACACAAAGAATGTAGAAATGTAGATGCATGCATTAATGGTAGTGACAACTAAATGGTGCTCTGGAATTTTACTATGCAGAAAGCAGTGAAATAACAGAGATGCATGGCATATTTGTGCATGGTGTGATCTGCCTGGGTGCTGTGCAGATGTGTTACATCCATACAGATAAATGTTTCAGGAATGGGCAATAATGCCCTTCTAGCCTAACAATATGCCAAAGAAGTTATTCCTATATTAAGTGCCAAAAATGTCTTTAAAATATTTAAACTGGTGCTTGCTTTAATGTGATTAGGTAGCCAATTTCATGCATCAGCTACTCTCTCAGAGAACCAAACTGGTTTGCATTAGATTTTGTAAATATATCTGTAATCTGTTCCGGTTGAGAAAAAAATTTAGACTCTACATATCATTTATCAATTACATAAGATTTTGTCAATATATCTATAACTGGCTTTGTTTGAGAATAAATTTTAGAATCTACACATAGTTTAACAATTTCTATCCCCGGGATTCATGAAGCTCAGCGCAAGGCCGGCATAAGGCCTGCGCCGGCCATGCAGCGTATACATGGTGTAGTAGAGCCATATGCATATTAATGAAGGTGCGCTGCCACCATAACCACGTGCATAGGAAATGTGCGCGAGTGCATGGGGCGTTACTAAGCTGCGCCCGGAGGCGTGTCAATGTCGGCTGTCGATGAGCAACCTAAACTGCTGAATATTACAGTCTGCCTGCAATAGTCATCGCACCTATCAGTGTCCGTGGATAATGAAACGTATGCAATGCATGCAAGACAGTTCCCAGCCACACAAAATGGAGAACCAAACAGAAATGCATGCAACACAATATGAGTTTCCTTCCATGGAACAAATGATATTTCAAATAATGTGTCCGTAATGTACTGCACTGTAAGTAGTTATACCCAGTGGAAGAGAAGCGCATCATGTCAGTGTGCCACCAATACACATGCCTAGCCCCATGGGCAGGGTCACCAGCAGTCCCACAGTGATAGTGATAGTACACAGCTGGGCAGTTGTGGCCATATAACAACTGTAAAGAAACCTGACAGTCCATATTGTATACCAAACTCACATAAACATATGAATATTAAAATGTGCTATACACATGAACAGTAACGTAACTGGCACATACACATAGGATGGTATATGCGGAACCGGGACATCCAAATGCAGAACCCATGCATGCAAATGCAATACGTAACATCCCCTGTATAGCACATAACCCGCACCCATGTCTGAATGTCCACCAAATTCAGCTACCAGCCTTGCGCAGCTGTACACCTACACATAGCGAGTATTACCCATATGTAGTAGGAAGTATCGCCCTAGGCAGTACCAGGATTGCAAATATGTATCCCACGTTTATAAACATCCCATCACAGTTCCGTAAATCCAAATACCCGCGCGTTCATGTTTTGGCAAAATGTGCGTACATCCCGCGTGGGATAAGTAACCTGTTGAAACATCAGAGTTGTTTACATGCCACGGTGTCTAGTACTGTACACATCTGGACAAAGCATGTATGTGTAGTCATGGTACTGTTCAGTTTCTAGACGGACATGCAAAACATACTACGCAGGATGGAACACCTGTCCACCATGCAGGTCTCCCCACTAGGGTTGCCACCTGTTCAGATGCCCAAGGTGGGACATCTTTTGTAGAAATGTGAGAATTTGCAGGATAAAACATACCCCCAGCCAGTGCAAAGGACAGAATTACACTTGTTTGCCAAAATAAAAGTTTATTTCGTAGCATTTGAACTACAATATAGCTGTACATGCAACAGTAGCTTGTGCAAGTGTAATAACACATGGGTTGACAGAATGTATGACATATGTCCCAATACACAGAGAGTGGATAGTGCTTAGAAGTGTCTTCATACTTTATTATCACTCACATTAAATATGTGTTATGACTACTGTGGAGGGGGTGTCAGGTCTGGGAATCATGGGTATGCAATAATGGGCCTAGATGCCTAGGTGTTGGTTGGCACAGATATATGAGGTCCCCCCCATGGGAGTGATTAATATTCCTATGTAGGTATTGCAGACACCTATATCTTCCAAAAATGAAGAACCCATCTACTGGATATTGTGTAAACTATTGGGGGAAGATGTAGGGACTTATATCAGTGTCTTGTAAGCGATTATAATGGACATACATGCATACGACTAAGATGGTAACCATACCTCTCAACCCTTCAGAATAAGACATCTGGACAAAGGCATTTTAAAATAAGTACAAATAGGGAATATTTCAAATATTCCTCTTACAAAGTCAGAATGTTGATAGAATAATGGATCATTCATTAGTATGAATGTTTTGAGGGTTATTAAGTATAAACTACTAATGTCTGTCATTATTGTCTAACCCCACAGTCTCTAATGACTTGCCACTAAATTACCAGAAAGGCACAATATTATTAAAAAAGGAACAAAATTATAAGTCTAAGTTCGGGACATTTACCCAAAATGTGTACAGTTGAGAGGTATGAAGGTAATCCTGACCTAAATAAATGTACAGAACTAGTGAGATTAGGTGGACAGGTATGAAGAAAGACGTGATGACAAATGACAAGACATGTATAAGTCAAAAGCATGTACCTCGATAAATGTGATGAATACTTATGCCCTGTGATAGTCAATGTGGAAGGTTAATAGAAACAACATAAATGTGTCCCTCAGTGTCCCCGATACAGTGTTCAGTCTCCCACACTCGCATGTGAGTTCTGCCACTGACGGAAAGCGCAAGTACCGGCGAACACATAAGGTAGATGATAGCAGAATATGTTTTGATTAGCACCTGTTGGCTTTTGTGAGGAACACAACACTCTGGGCGGGTGTGTCCTACAAAAGGAATGTAATGGCATCTGGCCTGTGATTTCTGCATATATTGAGTGTAGTGGTGTAATAAAATGACATATCTTGTATCAGAAACAGATACATGTTATAGGAAACAGTATTATCGACTATACTACTACAAGACAAATCTGAAGGTATGAAAAGCGCTGAAGTAGTCAGTTTAGTATTGACCACAGGTATGTGTTGACTTGTCAAATGTCACAACTGTACATATAGTTCCTATAGGGCTGTCACCTCTACAAATGATGAAAGTGGGAGCTGCCCTGTAGAAATGACAGACGTAGCAGGTCAAAACATACCTACAGCCATGCTTACTCCACAAATAGACATATTAGCACACAGCAAAGCTTAGGCCAGGATTCACGAAACCTTGGCGGCGTGTGAAAGTAGAGTAAGAGTAGAGCAAGGCAAGATGTCTGCCGAGCTATTCAGCAATATCCTGTAGGGGCGTGTAACACAGCCCCTAAAATGAACGTTGCACGGACAATGTTAGGATATACAAATTACCCCATTTGTAGGTGAAAGCTATGCAAATGATGTTAAATTTGTGATACATGAAACAGTAAGTTGTCCGTGCAAGAGTACAGTTATGTGCAGAAATGTACACGGATGTTAACCGAGTAACGTTCTGCAAGTAGCTAAACAGAGCAATGTCATCTGCAAATAAAGGATGGATTTATTTGAAGAAGCATGCCAATGGCCAAATATAAGGCCAGTGGCATGTTTTTCCATTGGAAATTAATAAAACTCTAGTTGTCCTCCCCCGATCTCCGGTGTTTAAGCGTAGCACAGCGGTGCAAATACACCCTGCGCGTACAAAACAAGACAAATATGTAAAATATACATACAAATTGTAATGTCAGTTAAAAGTTAGTTCGCCATGCAGGTGAATGGCAAGCTGAAGACAACATGGCTACTGAGTAGTGATTGCTATGTGTGGAAGCGCACTCTCAGAGATGTAACCAAGCATTAGTAGGCAATCCTATGCAATTGAGGCTGAGGATAGTGAAGCACAATTTGTCATACAATATGGGCCAAGCCTCTACAGTGTAAGAGTAGGTTAAGGGGACTATCAGCGTAGAAGATAGGTGACATCATGAGTGTGTATGTATAAAACACTGTAATCTTATTGGAGCAGTGTGTCACATGTTTGCTGTCAGTGACTCATCAGTGGAAGAGGCGTGTTATGATTTATCCTAGGTAAAGTCAGGAAACTGATGGTGTACGCCATGGATATCACTGACGTTTCTTGCAAACCTGCTGAAGTGTGTTTGCGCCCGTGCATGCCTGTAAGCCCGAGTAAGCATGTGTGCACGCGTGTCTGCCCGTGTGCATGCGTTGAAGAATGAGTAAGCTAGTGTAAGATTGTTGAAGCCCGTGTAATGTTGTGTAAGCCAGTGTAAGTGTTTGTACACATGTATAAGCCTGTGTGCGTGCGTGGAAGCGGATGTGCACTTCACTGTGCTCCTATGCGCGGCACCGCTCACTGTGGACACAGACAGTGAAAAGGAAGGTAAACAAATAGCAGTAAGTTAACCAAGGAGAACTACCACAGCTAGCAGGTGAAAACAATCAGACTGAGTATATTACACAGCCAGTACAGTAGGCCAGCACAGCACAGCACGTACAACTCTGCAAACAGCATTCCACCATGTTTTCTCAGACACACTGCAACACTGTAGTATACTAAGAGAAGTGAAAACTGTAAAAGCTTAACTGAGGCAACATAATGTTAGGTTCATAGGTTCATAGGTTCATAGGTTGGTACTAGGCTATCAGCCCTAGGGCCTATACAAGCCTAGCCATAACAATTCCCTGGCTATTTCTTCCCACATTATTTACTTTCCTGGACCCCTGTCTAGTAGGGCGACTGACGTGATCCCTGGGGTGAATTTCCTTTCTCCCATCCAATCGTCAAGGTTCCTCTTGAAGAGGTCCAAAGAGGCACTCTGCTTGACATGTATGGGCAATCTATTCCAGAGTCTGGGGAGTCTCTGGGTCAGGAACCTATCCTTCCAACATGTTTTGTTTATTGTGATGACAAGGTTTAGATCCCTGGAGTGTGTAGCTCTGAGGGATTGGGATTTCTTTAAGTGTAGCATGTCCAACAGCTCTGGGTTTGACATGGCCTTGTATGTTAAGCAGAGATCACCTCTGAGTAGACGATATGACGGAGTATAGCTGGAGGTTTTTAAGGCGATCAGCGTAGGGCATCTGCTTTAGGCCTGTGATTCTTTTAGTGAGGTATTTCTGAGGCCTTTCCAGTTGTTGCAGATGTCTTGAGAGGTACATACCAAATGGGGCGTTGTATTCTATAATGGGTCTAATGAGGGATGAGTACAGTGGGACAATGACCTCCTTTTTCTGGATGAAAAGCCCTTCGTGATGAGGTGTGCCACATAGAAGGATTTCCTGACTGTTGTGGCGATGTGGTTATCGAAGGTGAGACCACTGTCCACCTGTGTCCCTAAGTCTCTTATCACACTTTCTGTGTTTAGTGTACTGCCACCTATATGGTAATTCATGGATACATGTTTTTTCCCAAAGGGATAACAATACATTTCTTGGCATTGAGCTTGAGCCCATGGCTCTGGCACCAAGCATCTGTTTCTGTAAGGCCCTTTTGTAGAGTATCCACATCATTTGGGATTCAATAATGGCTCCCAGTTTGCAGTCATCTGCAAACTTTGTTAGCCAGAGTCCCTTAGTGTTGACCTGTACTTCAGAGAAGTAGATGCCAAACAAGAGCGGCCCCAGGACTGAACCCTGAGGTACTCCACTTGTCACTTGTCTGGAGCTGGATTTGGAGTCGGCTACTTTTACAGTGTGGGTTCTATCAGTAAGCCATTTAGCAACCCATTGGGTGACATAGGGATTTATGCCCAACTTAGTAAGTTTATCTATGATTCCAGAGTGGGGATGGTGTCAAAGGCCTTGGCAAGGTCTAGATAGGCTGTGTGGACCACCTTACCCTTGTCCATGGCTCTGGAGACTGATTCAAAGAAGTCAATCAGGTTCAGGAGACAAGATCGGCCCTTCACGAACCCAAACTGGGTGGGGTCCAGTGTTTGAAGGTTGCCAATGTCTTTGTTTATAAGTTCCATGATAATACGCTCCATGGCCTTGCAGATAAGGCTTGTCAGACTGATGGGACGGTAGTTTCCGGGATCCACGGTGGATCCCCCCTTGTGGATTGGGATAACTGTAGCTCTGCACCACTCAGTGGGCACAAAACCTGAGGTGAGGCTATGATTAAACATGACACTTAGGTGAGGTGCCAGTTCATATTGTAGTTCATGTAGTACACAGCCCGGGATGTCATCCGGTCCCATGGATGCTGTATTCTTGGCTTTAGAGAGTGCATTTTGTACCTGTGTGGCTGTTATTAATGGAATTTGGCAATCTTCTGGTATTGAGATGGGCCATTTAGGGGGTGAGAGTGGGGTGAAGTTGGCACTGAATCGATCTGCCAGGATATTGGCAATATCCTTCAGATCAGTATATTTAATGCCATTCTGTTTTAGCTCAGAGCAGATCTGAGCATTGCCATTTAGATTCTTGACATAATTATAGAATGCTTTGTGGTTGTCTTTGGAATCTTTGGCAATTTTATTTTCGTAACTAGCTTTGGAGGATTTTATGAGGCATCTACAGTTTCTTACTGAGGCTAGTAAGGGAGTTTTTTGCATCCTGGGATTTTCCTCTTTTCTGCAAAAGTTTCTTCCTTTTGTTGTAAAGTTTGTTTATGGCAGGGGACCACCAGATTGGCTTCCTTTTTTGGATGAGAGCATTTTGGTTCTATTTGGGATGGCGATTCATGCATGAGTGGATGTGCTCGTACAGTGCCATAGTGTAGGATTCAGCAGTTGAACTTTCAGTTCCCGTCTGCATGGGTGTCATGAAGTTTGTCACTTCTGACTTGAGTAGCATGAAGTTGGCTTTGGAGAAGTTTTTATGGTGGTTTCTTTACTGGGGGTGGGGTGGGATGTGGATGTTAAGGGTGATTAGCTTATGGTCAGACCTGACTAACGAGGGGTGACCATAGGTATGGAGCATTGATTTCCCATGTTGGTAATGACCAGGTCTAGGATATTGGAGCCCTGGTGGGACTATGGATTAGTTGATCCAGGGTTGGAATTTATGAATTCCAAGAACCGCTAGCTAAAGGTGTTGGGACATGAATAATTTTCCCAGTTAATGGCAGGGTAGTTAAAATCACCCAGTATTAGGGTGTTTGGTTCTATCTTAATATTTTCCAGTATGTTTAGAAAGGTGTAGTGAGAATCTTGGGGTATGGTGGGGGATCTGTAGCAAGCTACAATTTGGATTGCAGTCTTACCTAGTGTTAGTTGCACTTGGAGAATTTCAGACACATTGTGTTGGCCAACTAGCCTGGTGGTGTGAATATCCTTGGTGAATATTGACACTCCTCCACCTTTAGTGTTTCAGTCCTGGTTTGGTGGCCGAAAAGTGTGGTAAGAGTTGTAGCCTGGTATTGCAGGGGTGCTCTCTGGAGCCTTGAACCAGGTCTCAGTTACTGCACAGATATCGAGGGGCTGCCATTGCTATTGCACATCAACATATGCAACATGAGGAGGGTTGTGCCAATGTGAATGCTGCTCAGCAACACACAGTGAGTAGACGGAGAAGAGTGTGCAGGCACAGGGTAACCTACCAGGGGCTACATGAGCTGGAGACAGTAGAGCACTATAGAGTGGACAGAGACCTCCTGCAGAAGATTGTGGAGCTGTGCAGGCCATGTCTCACACACAGAACCAACAGAGGGAAACCTGTCCCAGTGGAAACCAAGGTATGTGTTGCCCTAAAGATACCAGCATCAGGTATCTTCCAGAGATCAACTGGTGATATGATGTGGATTTCACAAACATCAGCATCCAGGGTACTGCACCAGTTCATGAATGCCATGTCAGCACATGTCAGTGATCATGTATATATCCCCAATTCCCATGAGGTATTGGGCAGCAATATGTGTCTTTTCCACACAATAGTGGAATACCCTGAGTACTGTGTGCAATACACTGCACGCACATATGCATCAAAGCACCAGCCAGTGAGTGTGGTAGGGCCTACATCATCCACAAGGGCTTCCCCTCCATGAAGTGGCGGTTTGTGTGTGAGGGCCAGCCCATAATACTGAATGTGTGTGCTGGATGCCCTGGAAGCTGCAATGCTTCCTATATGTGGCATCTGACGCAGCTGTAGAAAACATCTGGCAATGGGGACAACCCTCATGGTCACCTAGTGGGGGATGCTGGATGTGCAGTTCAACTGTGGCTGATGACACACATCAGAAATGCACACACACATGAACAGGAATGCCATAATGAGGCACACACACAAACAGAAACTTTAATCTAGCATGTGTTTGTGTCGCTCAAGTCACAGTTCTGGTGCCTGGACACATCTGGTGGAGCATTAAAGCACTTGTCAACTACATGTACCAGAATTGGCTGTGGCCTAGGTCATCTGTGTCACACACACACACACACACACACACACACACACACACACACACACACACACACACACATGACAGTTGATATACATAGTGTGAGTGACTGTTCATGTGTATAGTATGTGTAGTAAATGTGGATAACTAACTCTTTTTAGCCTTATAGGTTTACAGCATGGGTTGGATAACACGTATCTGTCAGTATGATACCCTTGTGTAGAATAACTGTGTCATGTGCAGAATGCATTGTAGGCCACAGTATGAATTCCCAGATGTGGACAGGAATATCCCTATTGTTATTGCTTGTAACTAACATGGCTATATGTCAAACAGTGATGGTCCCAGCAATGTGTGGCAGTCAATACCAGTGCGTACTGGTATAGTATAGTACATGTAGGATCCACATGCTACTGTGTGTCCTACATGTGTGGGTCAGTTGTGAAGATATCATATAACAATTGGTTATTCAAACTGTTGAGGTTGTGTCTACTACCATAATGCAAAACAATCACAGATAGTAACAGTATCACCCACAGCACTGTGTAAAACCATAGCAATCACACATGTGTAGGCAAGTACAACAATATGTGCAGTATAATGCATACTGGCCACCAACAGAAACTATGAAGTGTTAACAGTGAGTAATACAGGGCATGTCACCATTCCAATGTGTCCACTATTCATGTACATGCAGACAGTGCACCTTTACCATGTTCACATATAAATACATGACAATCTGTACTACACACATCACACACGTACTGCACACTCTGAAACACATGCTGCCAATACTACACACGTCAGTCAAATGGCACATGGATGGATAATACATCTTCAGGGTAGGAGATTGGTATAAGGGTAGGAGATTGGTTTAATGGTTAAGGTGTTTACCTTACATACACAAGGTGCAGGGTTCGATTCTCAAATGGGTTAATTGGCTAGGCTTAACATGTCCCACAAGGGCAGTTAGCATAGTACTGATCTATGAACTTCTATGAACTTCAGAATTGACAGTGCTGTACACTATACTACATTGATGATCATAGCTGTAATGCATCATGCTTGCTTACATACACCTAGAAGGAAATCACACTTTGTGTTAACATTATAACATTATTACAGTGCTATGAAGCCACCCTGTGCATCAGTACCATGTTAGTCTGTACCTGCATCAATGTTACACATTACAAGAGGTGGCACAGGTGTCATCATATGCACAGGGTATGTAGTTTCTTTTCCAGAGCCTGTCATTGAGCCATCCAATCAACATGTATGTATTTGTGTGTGTGTGAGGGACAACAGGTTTTGCATGGCCCAATGTTGATGCAATGTGTGTGTGTATGTGTTATCCCTAGCTATTTGTTTTATGTGTGTGTCTGCATGTACACAGTTTCAGCATGTGTCAGCCATATACTGGAGGTTGTGGGACAGTCACAGACTGTACCTGCCAGGCTGTACAGATCGCAATTTCTGGCCATGGACACCCCTCCATGCATTCAACAATATTCCAGTCCTGCACCTGGCAATGTATACATATACATTCTTGGGATCTGTATCACAACCTGTGGAATAAACGGGTGTCAGTAATGTTAACCTCATTTGCATAGTATTGTCATTTAATACATAGTTATATGAGCCATACTCATCCTCCAAAGTAATAACCACTGCTGACTGCTGCTGAGATGTGCACACAACCATTTAAAGCTACTGTACTATCATTGTTTTCAATTTCCCTTGTAATACCCAGCAACAAAATAACTGGTCACTACATAACTATAACCCAGGATCACTACAGCACACAGTACGTGCACTATCACAGAGCCATAGCAAATTTAGATACATCCAAGGTGATCACGAACAGATAATGCAGCACATTCAATAGTGCTAATATCCACATACATATTACAAATACATATATATATATATATATATATATATATACACACACACACACACACACTTGGCAGGGCGGGGAGTTGAACATACACCCAACTATCTTATCACACTACAGCATTACGCATTTACAGAATGCGCTACTGAGATTACTGAACACAGCATTCCCAGAGGCATACTTCTAGGTGTGTGACATCATCCGCAAAGGCAAAGATGCCGATAGGGAATGTATGTGTTGTGAGGCATCTAAAAGCATTATTGTGTCCCCAGGCAGCTGGAAACACACACACACACACACACACACACACACACACAATTGGCAGGGCTGGGAGTTGAACATACACCTAACTACCTTATCACACTACAGCATTACGCATTTACAGAACGCGCTACCAAGATTACTGAACACAGCACTCCCAGAGGCATACTTCTAGGTGGGTGACATCATCCGCAAAGGCAAAGACACTGATAGGGAATGTATGTGTTGTGAGGCATCTAAAAGCATAATTGTGTCCCCAGGCAGCTGGAAACACACACACACACTTGGTAGGGCTGGAAGTTGAACATACACCTAACTACCTTTTCACACTACAGCATTACGCATTTACAGAACGCACTACTGAGATTACTGAAAGCAGCACTCCCAGAGACATACTTCTAGGTGGGTGACATCATCGGCAAAGATGCTGATAGGGAATGTATGTGTTGTGAGGCATCTAAAAGCATAACTGTGTCCCCAGGCAGCTGGAAACACAAACACACACACACACTTGGTAGGGCTGGGAGTTGAACATACACCTAACTACCTTTTCACACTACAGCATTACGCATTTACAGAACACACTACCGAGATTACTAAACACAGCACTCCCAGAGGCATACTTCCAGGTGGGTGACATCATCCGCAAAGGCAAAGACTCTGATAGGGAATGTATGTGTTGTGAGGCATCTAAAAGCATTACTGTGTCCCCAGGCAGCTGGAAACATACACACACACACACTTGGCAGGACTAGAAGTCGAACATACACCTAACTACCTTATCACACTACAGCATTACGCATTTACAGAACGCGCTACCGAGATTACTGAACACAGCACTCCCAGAGGCATACTTCTAGGTGGGTGACATCATCCGCAAAGGCAAAGACGTCGATAGGGAATGTATGTGTTGTGAGGCATCTAAAAGCATAACTGTGTCCCCAGGCAGCTGGAAACACACACACACACAATTGGTAGGGCTGGGAGTTGAATATACACCTAACTACCTTTTCATACTACAGCATTACGCATTTACAGAAAGCGCTACCGAGATTACTGAACACAGCACTCCCAGAGGCATACTTCTAGGTGGGTGACATCATCCGCAAAGGCAAAGATGCCGATAGGGAATGTATGTGTTGTGAGGCATCTAAAAGCATAGCTGTGTCCCCAGGCAGCTGGAAACACACACACACACACAATTGGCAGGGCTGGGAGTTGAACATACACCTAACTACCTTATCACACTACAGCATTATGCATTTACAGAACACGCTACCGAGGTTACTGAACACAGCACTCCCAGAGGCATACTTCTAGGTGGGTGACATCATCCGCAAAGGCAAAGATGCCGATAGGAAATGTATGTGTTGTGAGGCATCTAAAAGCATAACTGTGTCCCCAGGCAGCTGGAAACACACACACACACACACACAATTGGCAGGGCTGGGAGTCGAACATACACCTAACTACCTTATCACACTACAGCGTTATGCATTTACAGAACTCACTACCGAGATTTCTGAACACAGCACTCCCAGAGGCATACTTCTAGGTGGGTGACATCATCCACAAAGGCAAAGATGCCGATAGGGAATGTATGTGTTCTGAGGCATCTAAAAGCATAACTGTGTCCCCAGACAGCTGGAAACACACACACACTTGGTAGGGCTGGGAGTTGAACATACACCTAACTACCTTTTCACACTACAGCATTACGCATTTACAGAACACGCTACCAAGATTACTGAACACAGCACTCCCAGAGGCATTCTTCTAGATGGGTGACATCATCCGCAAAGGCAAAGATGCCGATAGGGAATGTTTAGAGAGTGAGCAGTCTGAAAGCATATTACTGTCCCAAGGTAGACGTAGACAAACACATGGCAGTGCTGTGATTGGGGCAACTAAATATGTATGGAGCACTACAACACTACATAGATACGGGACGCGCCACAGACAGTACACCCTTCGAGACAGCAACCCATATTTCAATGTAGGCATCTATCGTGACATTGAAAATGGACATCTGTTGCCTGGATGACCACCTATGGCTATACAGGATGTCAATGGCCATGCCCACACACTTAGTATCACACGTCTGTTTGGAATGTACTGTGTGTCCATCTACACAACGGCGTACTGGGCATGCTCACACACTTAGCAGTTGCAAAGGGCCATCTGGCATGCACACGGATTCTAATCACAGAAGTGAATAGTTTGGAATGTACTGTGTGTCCAGCTACACAACGGCGTACTGGGCATACTCACACACTTAGCAGTTGCAAAGGGCCGTCTTGCATGCACACGGATTCTAATCATGGAAGGGTGCAGTTTGGAATGTACTGTGTGTCCAGCTACACAACGGTGTACTGGGCGTGCTCACACACTTAGCAGTTGCAAAAGGCCATCTTGCATGCACACGGATTCTAATCACGGAAGGGTGCAGTTTGGAATGTACTGTGTGTCCAGCTACACAATGGCATACTGGGCATGCTCACACACTTAGCAGTTGCAAAGGGCCGTCTTGCATGCACACGGATTCTAAACACAGAAGGGCACAGTATGGTATTACTGTCCCCACGTACATGAAGGCCACTCACATGTATTGACCAGTACACACTCAGGAGCTATCACAGTTGTCTCAGGTGTAGATCACAGAGGTACACACCACAATCTACAATGTAGCCATCACACGTAACCATGTCATTGGACCAGCAATACACAGCCATACATTAACACAACACTGTGTGACTCATGACCAGTGGACTGTACATAGGTCTACAGCAACTGTGCAGACTACACATGTACCGACAGGGTTCCATCATGTGTTTTGCATTGCAATGATACCACTGTACATAACCAGGTTGACTCTACACATACCAGGGGCCCTGGGTCTTGCACAGCTGTGACAGATGACTGTCGCTGTACACCAACGAACATACATGTTTGGCTATGTCATACATGTAATTGCAGTGGATATGTGCATGGACCAAACACACACCACATATGTACATAGCATAGTTTTTGCTGTCCTCTGTGCCAACAAGTGGCTACAGCAATCATACCCACACAAATGGAAGGTGGGTCCATGGCTGTTGAATGCTAACAGTACATGAGGTAGCAATGTTGACCAAGGACACATTCCCTCTGTACTAGTTACCCATGACACCCATCATATCATACAACAGTCCATGTGTTATGTATGTCAACACACATGTCCACCAATTGCAATACATACAAACATGGCTACATGACAGGCATGTAGGACCAACACACATGTACAATCTGTAGTGTGCATGCAGCTACCGTGCATGTACAGTAGCTGATGTAAGTAACTCATCTGTGCCTAACTACAACATGCAGCTGCAATTCAGCCCCATAATTGACACTTGTATATGGTGACATACTGACAGTATGGTAGGATGTACAGCAGGTGTGGATGGATGTGTGTACATAAAGTGGTGATGCACCAGTGTAGATGGATGTTTGCCAGGGATGGCTCACAGGTGTGTCACACACCATCCAACCATGACATGTGCAAACAGTACGCTATGTTACCGTTACTTGACGGTGGAGACATAACACCTACACAGCGGTCAGGTGTTACCGACAGTACGTCACTTGACACCTGTAATACTTACATCCTCCCATGTGCATATAGCAGCACAATTGCCGAAGGTAGCGTTGGTACACATAATGCGGCCAATACTGCTGCATGTCTGTCAGACGTATCATCATATAGCAGGTGTATCATTCACAGTACTGCCAAGTGTGTTTGCTTGTGTGACCATATATGCCACATATGGTGTGGAATACAACCCAATTGTCACACACCCCTGTACACTGTTGTAGAGATCTGTACATACTGCAGTGTGGAAAGCATGACATAGGCAGGTGTGGTATGTGTATCGCACACATCAGCTATCCAAATGTGTACGACATTTGTGGTCTCCACAGTGTGTGTGTGTGTGTGTGTGTGTGTGTGTGTGTGTGTGTGTGTGTGTGTGTGTGTGTGTATGTATGTATGGCTGTCTGGTGCATGGAGTGAGGGTGTATGCTACCATACAGAACACACAGGATCCCTAACCCCTCATGGTGATGCAGTCCACTACCCTGTTGATGCCATTGGTCTCAGCCGCACTGGCTACCTGTACATGTTCTTTCTTTGTGTCGCATTGTGTGGGTGCACAGTACTGTGAGGGTGATGACCACATATGCAAGGGTCCTCACCTCAACACTATGGGGTGTGCGTTATAGTGTTGTTGACCCCATTAGTGTGAGCATGTTCCTGTAATGTGACAGGGTATTACTGCTACACAGTGAGGCCTCATGCTATCAAGTGGCCTCTAACATTATCATTGGCCAGACCACTGTGTACAACCCCTGCACCATGTCAACATACCTGTGATGTGACCTGGTATGGATGTCACGTCTCTAGCCACTGTAGCCTATTAAACTGCCCACATGCTTCTGGATCAGTATATGTGTGGACATCTGTGGTATGTTAGACTTTCAGACAGTCAGGCTGAGGCTACGTTTAGCATGCTGATATTGCCATATGTGCCTGTGAGTACTCCACAGTTACACATGGAGACTGCAAACAGTGCTACCTGTAGGCACATGCAAGTAGACCATAAGGAGGGAACCATGGCATCATTACCAACATACTGTTACTGTTGTTACCATGACATATACTGTGAACATATAACAATGCATGCTAAACCTGTACTACATGGTATGTCTGGTGCATGTCAACAGTACACAACTAATGTAATATACATGTCTCTCACTATTCTCACACAACTATTGTAATATACACTTCTCTCACTATTCTTACACAACTAATGTAGATTACACTTCTCACTATTCTGTTCACCCTGTGCATCAGACCATTTGAGCATGTCCCTGCACCGATGGTGTGGATGACAGGGATGCGGCGCAGGCTTCATCATAGGCACGGGGTGATAATGTTTGCCAGGGGCATAGGCTGCACCAATGGATGACATCATGTGTGTGGGTAAAGGCCAGTGATATGATTGGACATGTCTGTTCAGTATGCATTTGGTTGTTGCTGTGCCCTACAGATGTCTTTGCTGTGTGCGTGTATGTGTGCACATAGTTCTGCCTTTTGTGAGGCCTACACGGGGTATTATTGACAGCTCCAGATTGTACAGACCAGGTTGTACAGCTCACTGTGTCCAGCCATGACCATGTGACCTGTGCCTGCCAGGGGTTGCACGGGCACTACGAGGCGGAGGTACAGATTGGCTACTGTCTGATGACACATGTCCACTGGAACCATGTCCTCGCTGGGAATGTCCAGGGCCACGTCCACATGGCCTGCTGTGTCCTGGTGTGGACAGCGCAGCACCAGCTGCACTGCTACTGCTACCGGCACTATGGGAGCGGGCATGTGAGGTGGCACGCTCACGTTGACCTGCACTAGGTGGTGTGGCTGGCCTATGTCCACATGGCCTATGCCTCACTCCTACCAGATGTTCCAGCACAGAGAGCTCACGCTCGCGGATTGCCATGCCATGGTCAAGGATTCCAACCATGTCACCCAATCGCCTGTGAAGAACATCAGCAATCTGCTGTTGAGCATTTGCCAATGCCTGGATGTTGTTATTTAGGGTACAGATAGCAGCCCTCTGCAGCCTCTGCCCTTCCCTGGTGTGCCATTCAGCACGTGCCTGTACCGCCATTACAGTCTGGAACATGCGTCTGGTGATACCAGCTGCTGTGCTCTGTCCTGCAGGTGCATGTCTGCCAGAGGTCCTCCTACGAGCAGCACCGGCCACATGCGTGTGTGGCACATCTGCAGTCATTACACTGACACCATGGTGTGTAGACACACCTTCTGTAGCCACCACACATTCCTGTTCCACGCCAAGAGACACTGACTGTCCTTCTTCTATGGCCACTGGTGATGCGGTATGTGTTGGCAGCAGAACTGTGTGCGGGGAAGAGGGGGACATAGCTGGGATGGCAACCATTGGCACAGATTCAGCCCCTGACAACCATGCCTGTACCTCATGCATATGTTCATCACTGCTAGTATCTGTGGGGACACTAACATCAGATGGACCGCAGGAGGGTAACGCACCTACATCACCTGTGAATGCAAAGAAAGACTCTAAATTACAATAGACACAGACACACAGACACACAGATACACAGCCACACACACACACACACACACACACACACACACACACACACAGACACACACACACACACACACAGACACACACACACACACAGACACACACAGACACACACACACAGACACACACACACACACACACACACAGACACACCATGCATGTTATTTGACAGATGGCATGCAGCATGCCTGTGGTACAGCAGAAGGCATGCAGCTCGGACATTAATAGTGTTAGTAAGCATACCTCCCTGGGGTGGACACTACAGCAAGCAGGTGTCATATCAGTAGCCATGCAGTTCACACAATCATGGTAGTATGCATGCATCCCCGTGATACACCATGTGGACCAGAACAGGATCACAGTACACATGGCTGATGTGACCTTGACATGTACTCTGCTGACGTGTGCATTAACATGCATACATGTCTGACACAATGGTGTCCTGACACATGTACAGCATCGTAATGGGCATCACATTGTGGTGTTGTCTGTATGCCCTACAGATAGAATGCATGTTTAGCAAATGTGCATCAGCATGGAAGGGTAGTGTGAGCCGTCTACATTGCTATACAGTGTGAAGTGCCGACACTGTGCCATTGCATGGCATCTTGAGGCATCTATATTGCTGTACAATGCATAATATGTACACATTGCATAGCCATAACTGCATGCATACCCATACATAACTGTGGATTGTGACCCACGATGCTGAGGTGTATACATACCAAACCTTGCTGTGTCAAGTGACAGGTCACTGGAGGCCTACAGCTGACACCCCTGCACAACTACAGGGTCTTAGCTGCCTGGTAACCATGTCCACACATAGCGGACATGTCAATTCACCATTTCCCACATGACATTGATGTACCACACACACATGAGGTGCACAGCTAACGGTGATGTCCTACAGCAGCAAGGGAAATGTACAGTATCTGTGGCCTGATATGGTGTCAATGTCTGTGGAAGCTGTACAGGTGACTACTGTCATGCTATGACACAGTCGTGATGTGCAACTGATCTTCTATGGTAGACTTCAGTGACACCTCGACTAGCTGTGCACAGGCTGTTAGGATGTCCAGTGTACCACATCAAATGTATAATCAATCAACTAAGGCTATAAGTGGACCATGTGTGGACAATGTGCAACAGGGTGTATACACATCACATCTACTGTGTGGCTACGTGTCTCTGGCCATCCCCCATGGCCATGTGTGCACATGTGTTAGCAAAATGTGTGTGATGGCCATCTATCTCACATGTCTGTGTTGTCCCATATGACATACACCCATAGATGTCAGATATGTCACCATCCACAGGGCTATGCAGACAACAGGTTGTATGTTTGGTATGTGGGGTATGGGTCATGGGATAGTGTGACAATATTGCAGCCAGAACACTACATGTCTGGGACATGTCAGATGGCACATCACAATGTGTGCACCCAATGCAGGGGCATACAACACAATGGTGACACCTGTGGGCTGCCCATATCACAGCTCACTGTGTGGTACTGTTTGCATACCACACATGTTGTTCCAATGCATACTACATAAGCCTCCATTGTAGAACACCTCCACTGTTGTATGCACAGCTGACCACACATGTAGCAATGACAAATACTATGGTTTCAAGTTGGTGTATCATTTCATTTGTATATATTGCACATGGGTGGCCTGTGTGAATGATGGGTGCTGTGACCTGTATATTGTGACTGGAACGAACATCAAGTGTGCAAGTGTTAACTGGCCACATGGCAAATAGATCTATGCTTTAACATGCCTGATACTGATGACAGTCTTACCTGCAACGGACTCATGTCTGTGCGGCACGCCAGAGGTACCTGTATAGGGGTGACACAGCAGTATGAACATTATCCATGACTGTATGACAGCCACAGGGTGCACTGTGCATGTTAACACATCCGTCTGTATAATAGCATATAGTATGCACATGTGTGCATACATAGGGTAGCATACTGTAGTATGCAGCTGTGTGTCCACATACCTTGCATATGTTGTTACTTTACATAATGTACAGTGACACATGCAACTAAATGGGATATAATAGCCATATGTGCAGTACTGACTTACCAGACAACACCAGGCTCATTGGTTGGGAGACACCCACCTCCACGATGGCAGCTAGAGTTTCTGGATGCTGTTCTGAGGGTGTCCCCAGACTGGCCAGTAGCTCCTCGGTGTGTGTGAGTGGGGGCTGGGTTGGTGGCCCACCACCTGTTCCACCTTGTTCCCTGGTAATTGCAGTGGCACGCTGTTTTGCATGTTGTATCAAGTCCGTGCAGGGTCTGTGCACCTGCTGGTAGGTGCGGTTATGGTCACCCACATTGTTCACCCTCCTGCGAAGATCCTGCCACAGGTCATCCCGCTGCTGGCCATGCTGTGGCACATGGCTGAACAACACCTCATAGTTCTCATGGAGGTACGGGATGAGAACATCATCCTCCTGGCGGCTGTACGCCGGAAGGCGTGTTCGAGGCATTATCTGTAAGACATAATGATGGTGACAGGTCACAGTTTCAGAGATGTACAGAGATACTGCTGCACATACATTTCTATGACATCTAGTACATCTGCACAGTTATCTTTGCAAATCATCATGACACGGACACGACTGACGTGTTTGTGTCACACACATGTAACACCCGTTGTGCATTGGATAACATCACCATATATGTGTGTCACCTCATTACAGTGTTCATACTCCATGTGAATGCTGTCTTGATGTGGGCATGTCTATTTGCCTGCACTGGTGTTCTTACCTATCTGCACATGCCTGGATGTGTCCACGGTAATGCTGTTGACCTTGATGCTGTGTATATGTCACATATCAACACAGACATAGCCTTAATGGACTTGAGCAGTGACAATGCACACATACGCATGGAAACCTGTACATGCATGTGTTTTGCCATATACATCTACACAGCAATGTACAGCTGTTCAACATCCTGCCACGGATCACATGTGTTGCACATGTGATAGACATGGGACAATGGTTAGTCGGACGTCATTCGCAGGGATGCTTATGAACCATAGAATGTATGGGCAAGGTTTCCTAGCTGTAACAGACAGCCATTATGTCACTGCGAGGTGCATCAGTGCCACATTACTGATCCAGACAGTTGATACTACATCTACCATGCGGCCATCACACCATGTATGACTGGGATGACATGTGCAGCTTTGATGGACAGGGTTGCATGGTTTGGCAGGAGTATGTCACATGTATGGCACAGGGATCTGTCCAGCATGTGGCGATCCTAGTATTCGGATGGTGGATGTCCATGACATATATCTTACAGATCAAGATATGGACATGTAGCATGTCCATCATCATGGTGTAGCAGATGTCTTTATGCAAGGTAGACAGCATGCGGCATAGTGGAGGTGAGGATTGTGAAGGCTGGTATCGCTCATACACACATGGCCATTACCCCTTAAAGGTGATATGTGATCCAATATTGGTCACCCCAGTGCTGTATATGCCTGTCCAATGATCTCCATGCTCATGGATGGCACCCTGTCATGACATGGGTATCTCGTATGACTACCTAAGGGGCCTGGAGATGTGACCAAGTCAGGGAGGTGTACTGCACAGCACCATCCCTTACACAGTGTCCATAATGATGACCACAGCCTAGGTGGTAGTTAATGGGTACAGGGATGTTCACCTAGCAGTGACAATGCTGATATCATCCATCAGAATGTGCACATATGTCACACACCTCACCCACACAGCCCATTCCGTATGTTGTTCAGAACACTGACACAGCTATTCCTCATAGGTCATGGCCATTCACATCCTTACATACACAGATGCCTAACATTTGTCTGTGTGGTATGGGCTACAATGAGGGTGGAGTACAACACATTAACCCTGTTCTACTGCAGCTGGCACTGGTGTGATATGCACATGTCACTCTGGCACCATTTGTAGTTGTGAGTCTGTCAACAGGCCACTGGTAGAACACTCCTGTGACATACAAAGGTATTTGTAATCAAACATCCGTACTGTCTTCTACATCTGTACTGCTAAAATCTACAGTGATAATGGTTTATGGACATGCACACCATACTCAGCAGGGTTATAGTGCAGTGCCATACATTATGACTGTCGTCACCACTTGTGGGTTGATATTATCCAACACCCTATCTGTATTTTATGGTCATGCTAGGCACTTGTACAGAACTTGTGAGCATGTCATGAGCAACTGATTAATATAGCACCCATTCCACACCATTTCCCACAGGTACACTGGCTGTGCTAAGATTTCCAGCTTGCTTATGGTACAACAACTGTTGTACACACGTAACTCACATATCCTGTGAGACATGGTTGTATATACAGGCATGTCCAACTGTCACATACTAGTGCTATTGCCTGTCTATAAGATGGATATGTTGTACATGTGGCAATAGAGCAATTGTCTCATGTACACATTCAATGCTCACCTCCCGACATATGACACTACAGCCTGTGGGGGATGCACTTATGCAGCCCTGCTGGGGGTAATGCTGTCACCAACCCTGACTGCACCTGACAGTCATGTGGGGATGAGTAACATTTGCAACACACCCCACTCATCACATAGTCTCACATGATCTCCACCACAGGGCACACATACAAGGACAATGTGCATACTCTGTGTAGGCACCAGAGGAAGCCCCCATACGGAACACAACATCACCAACTTATAGCCCACAGACTCATGTGTGCCCATCACATACAGCCAATAGTGTGTTATAACATACACAACACACCAGTCATAGGTGACTCTGTAGGTGGTCACACTGCAGTTCCACACAGCAGGCTACACAAGGCGATAGTCGCTTACATCTTGCTGTCGGGAAACTGGTTCTACAACATAACCTATGCACCCATGCCACACCTCACCAGGTACGCTGTGACTTGTCATTCTCCATGTTAGTGTGACTGCAATGAGATGCCACTTCACAGACTACGTGTGCAGGGACATGCAATAGCTCACCAGTCTTGTAGCCCTGAAGGTGTGGGCCAAGCCCTGGGGAGCATTATGCATTCATCCAGACCCGATACCACTGTACAACGACTGACTGTGTCACTTCAACAGTTGCCTATGCTTCTGCTGTCATTCCACAGGCATCTGGTATCTGTCCGCTTTGACTGACCTGGTCAAACACAATGCTTTGGCACAGATGACCTGCACCTGTCAGCCCTGGGAGTACAGCTCACATGTAAGGCTCTTGCTGCTTCTATACTGCCTGTCTTGCACAGTTTCCAATAACAGTCACCGGCAGAATAGGAACTGGCAAGCAAGACATGGGGTCATGTGACACAGTGCTTGCATCTTCCTCTGTGATGAACGCAGGCAAGGCACACCTCCAATATCTCTGCAGTGACTGGGACCTGCCTCTCGGCTCTGCAGAGCACACCTGCAATGACAGGTTATAGACAGACCATACCTTTCAGGCACATACCTGTACTGGCACACCCACAGCTGAGTTGTTCCCACATCCCACTATGTTGTACACACATACTGGCTAGTTACTTAGCACAATGCATCAGAGGTGCTCCACATGCAATTAACTGTGTCCGGAACCACTATACACATTGTAACAAGCTACAGATTCCACTACATACCCCACGGTTACCAGACCTCATTTTTTGGTGTACTGGACAGTAGGGCTCAGACAGCTACTACTGATGTGTGACTGACACTAACCCACACTTAACTGGGATAGCCACTCATGTACTGACACATCCATGAGTCATAACCTCCACTCGGCTGGATAAACCCATACACACCACCTCCAAGACCAACATTAATCTTGACATAAACACTACCAACATGTGACTGGTGTTCCACACCTGTGGTCATCCCCTCATTGGTGGATTCCGAACATATGCTAATCAACCTTGTTAGCCACATCCCGGCACCACACCCTTCACGGCATACACAGTACATGAGTACTACAACACCTACTACAGACGTCTTATGACAGCGATTGTTAATGTCATGACACCTGTGCAGATGGACATTGCACATACAAATGCTGCAACACACCCCAGTGCACTTCAGTAGCACGTACAAGACTGCATGGATCATGCTATGCCACACAGAGCCATGATGGTACACACCAGATAACAGACACCACTCTGGTGGTCAAGTTCCATGGACATAATGTACAACAACAGGTGGAGGCTGTTGCACAGTGGTGTACAATCCCATGGGTGGGGTAGCTCACTGGTCAGCCTCAGTAGGGCCATGGGATCCCTCATCACATACTCCATGACTAGCTACGTAAACATTACTGCAACACATTCCGGGGTGTACCACAAGGCATTATGGTGGTATGTCAGTAGTCAATGGCAATACCCACATCTGCTCTCACATACAACAGTCACTCAGGAACATTACAGACCCAGGTGACGTTGGCAACATGCTGGTGGATGGATTCAATGCTAACATTACACCTCTCACTCACTACAGGGCCACAATCCATGCAGGAACATTGCGGTGTCCCTGCGGTCACACCTACACAGTACTAACCTGCACTCTATATGTCCTGGGACACTGGCCCCATGTCACCTTCCAAAGTCCCAGGCCGTGATGTCCACAAACCTCTGAACGACATGTCTCCCAACTAGGCCACCATATTCAGCAATAGCCTTGTATCAGACATTGTGGCCCCTGGATGGCATGCAGCAACATTCATCACACTCCACACAGGTGGCACCACAATGCACGAGTGGGACTATAGTCCTACACACCTGACTGGACTGTTCTGCACGGCTATGGGGCACATCATCAAGGACATCATTCACAGAGACATTGTTGGGCTCCGGTCCGTTAATGCCACCCGGGTTGGACTTGTTAGGGCCAGAGCATGGCCCCTACACCTGGTGGACTCCTTTCATACAGTTACCAGGGTAGTTAATGATGGTACTGGAGTCCACACATCCTACATTGTCCTCTTATTGCCTCTCAGCACCGTTCTCCATTCTGGTATTGACAACATACACATCCACCTGCACATCGTACTCTATGTCTCAGGATGTTATGCAACGTGGCTCATGGACAGGACACACAATGAGGGTAGCATACCATAGTACCTACTGCATTTCAGTTACATTTGGCATACCACAGTCCTCAGTCATAGGGCCCCTCATGTTCAGTATATGCTTCCCTGAGGTACAGGCTAGCACAGAGGGACTTTCCCTGCCTAGCTTTACAACCCCTGCATACAAAGCACCATGATTGATCCACCAGCTGATACTGACTCCATCCATACGGGTGTCACTGTGACAGATACCTGATATGAATATCATGGCCTCAAGCTGCATGACACAAGGTCCATGGACATCACCTTTGCATTACACCATTCACCCACTATCACATAGGTGGAAGTCCCCTACATACGTGTCACATTGTACATGTTTGTAGTACACACATGTCACCCACTCCTGTGATTACCGTATTGCCACTGTGGCGTGGATATCCTTCTACATGGCCACACTTATCTGTACTGGGTGTGTAGCTACTACATAGGCACCCATTGTACCTCTGAACTCAAGACTTCTACACATATTCAAGGGTACACCACCCCATTTAGGGTGTACCTTACACAACAGCTACAGCTTTACATACCACAACATTAACACGCCATGATGTTTATTGAGCTCTGACAGCTAAGGTATGCGGCTGAACTACGGACACCATGTCTGTACACATTTGCATGCTACATACTCAGGGGTGACCTCTGCCTAACAGACAGGGCCCATGTCCACAACAATATTAATGGATATACTCCACATACGCGACATACGCAGATGCCATTGTGAGCAACATGCTCATGGATATGTGCACACACGCAACAATGAGTGGGATGTGCTTGAGGGTTACATTCCCAAACCCCACCATGCTTTGGAACATGACTCCTATGTACATCACGCAGGGACACTCAGTAGCACTGTTCATGTGATACCTCCCTTGGTGTTAGTAGACTTATGTTAAGGGATTGTACATTGGGCCATTGTTATTTGGTTTCTATATAGTATGCAGGTGAGGTTGATACTTCCATACCTCCGGAATTGCTGCGATATGTAAAGGGATATGTCTACATGACAGCTATCCCGTGTATTTCTGTCCCAGATATTTGCAGTCATTGCGGTTGTGTTGGTAACAGAACCTCTTTGACATGGGTTGACACCTTTTCATATGGTCATTGTTGGACACTTCCGGGACACACAGCGGTGTTTACAGGCCAACACATAGCCACGGTCAGTACACAGGATAGCACATACTTTTATCCTCAATACATACCTATTGTTGTTGGACTTTGGCTACTTATCATATTGCATGTAACATTCACGTTTCTTACATACAGGCATAACTATTTAATGCAAATATTACATTATGTATGAGACATATTAATGTCCTACGATCTTGGACATTTGCCCTTTGTAATGTTTTATGTCAGGACACACCTGCCCAGGGAGGGGCTGTCCCTCCTAATGTGGGACAGGTGGTGACCGTATGCCTATGGCTAGCTATACCCACACCTACCGTAATCATCTACCTCCAAGTTGGCACTAGCAGACACATGATGCGAACACACACACACACATTACAGTCACACGGGGATGCACACGGCACCCTCAACACACACATACACAGACTACGCACTCACACACACAGTTGAACACAGTACCTACGTGGACCGGAACACCGGCAGCGGTAACGAATTATCCATTCATATCATCATACTATTACTCGCGGTTGTACTGTTCTCTTTCAGTCTTTCAGCCTTGTGGTTACGCATGTCGGTATGTTACACATTCCATAGTTGGCGGTATCTTAAGTATTTGTACCTCCAAGGTATTATGAATGTCATTGACCTATCTATATATATTTACAGATATCGCTGAATCCGTATATATCAACATATATCACTCTATCGCCCTTTCTATCTGTATTATATATATGTATATATGTGTACATATATATATATATATATATATATATATATATATATATATATCTATATATATATATATATCTGACGGGGAAAGTGACAGGCAAGCTACACCTTTCATTGTGTACTTGTTGGTGTAAACTGTTTCCTGGACTCCGCACGTTTGTGTCTGTACCTGTCACATTACACACCTGCCATAGGTTAGGGTTGCCAGCTGTCCCACTCTGTGAGGGCAGTTGTGTCCTGCAAAATATTTGTAAACATGGCAAATGTCCTGTGATTTTAGAACATACTTATTTCCTATAGTTTATGTAATAATCGCATAAAACAGTTATTCTGTATCTGAACCAACAAACAGAATAAGTAAGTAAACATTACAAGAATGAGCTTTTATCTAGGCAAAACAGTGCAGTTCTGCTTTCCATACTGGCCGGGTGTATGTGTCGGCCTGCAGATATCTGACGTATGTCCCACATTAGTACTTTGAAGAGGTGGCAACCCTACCCTAGGTACATCTTGCCTAGCAATAGTGTTAGGTGATTCTATACATGATTGCATGTTCTACACCTGGCAGTGGTTGTTTTACACTTCAGAGCAGGCGCTATTAGTACAGGGGTAAATAACGCTGGTTTCACCTGTTCTGGACATCATTCACCGTGATCTGCATGATATTCGTAGTAGCTTATCCCTGTTTTGCGCATATCCATATAGTCATATTTAAACGTCGCTTACCAGCAGTGGGCAATGCATATTCCCGGTAACGTGTGCTAAACATATGATCTGATGACATGCATCCGACATGCATTACTCGTGCCTTCGGGATTACGTTACATCCCTTGCAGGACGTGGGACCGGGATCATGCACTACGGTCACTGCATTTAACATATGGCCATCTGGGATTTGTACACGTGTTATGTCGTTTTGTACGTGGAGTACACTACAGCTGTTACTCCATACTGCAGTCACATGAGTAACTCAGTTAGTTTACATATTGATGAGTCCAGTTAATGGTATGTCCATGTGATGTTTACTGTATGTGCTCCGGCATTGGGTATGTATATCACAGTGAGCCACACATGATACTGTGCTACACCTTTAAACGACTGTGGGTGGAGCATGCTGGGGTGACGAATACCTGTCATGTGTACACCCCATGCCTTGACACAACATCTATGATTATATTATGTGGAGCCCCTCATTAACACAGCAGGGACTCCGTGCTGAGTGTCTGCAGAACAGTGCTTAAACACATGTGCTCCCACGATTGCCTCTGATCCTCTACGCGACAGTTGGTTACTCGATGTTGTGGTGACAGCGGACACTGTTTGCCCCGTTTGGTGTATGGCCTCTGACAATCGGCCATGTACCCACCGATGTACCTGGGAACCTATACACACAGCACCAACATATGCTGATAGGTGCATGTACTACTGTTCAGGTGTTGACATTCCGTGTTCCAATAGCTGTTGTGTGCACAATGTTTGAGGGCTGCCTATGTAGGATTCACACAGTGGGCCACCTATACATTGCAATTTACAAGTGGTCGTGCTTGTGTGCCATCCATTTTACTGTGTGTGCAGGTGGAGAGGTGTGTCAGTCCATAGGGGCCTACACTGTCAGCGTATGTGCTATACGTTCCCTCTTTGCCAAGGCGTAGGCATATTGGGCACGCCTCCATCTGCCTACTGGGGCTGGCACAGTGTGTTCATGGTCTGAATCCCTCTGTGCCTGTGATGGCCTTGGCAAATGTGGTGGGCTATGAGGGCCGTCACTATTTTGTCCCTGCTGCAGCTGTTTCCGCAGGATCATATTATGTAGCATGGCACATACTATGATGATGTGGGCACACGTGCCTGGAGAGTACTGCAAGGCTCCACCAGATGTGTCCAAGCACTGGAACCGTGATTTCAGCATCCCAAACACACGCTCTATGATGATTCTGGTTTGTGCATGTGCCTCATTATGGCGTTCTTGCATGGGTGTGTGTGCATTTCTGATGGGAGTCATCATCCACGGCTCCAGTGCATAGCCAGCATCCCCCACAAGGTGGCCATGTGGGATGTCCCCCCTGACAAATACCTGATACAGCTGTGAGGCATGCCAGATATGGGAGTCATGGTAGCTTCCAGGGCTGCCAGCACACACATCTATGATTATGCCATGGGCATTGCACATGACCTGGCAGTTGATGGAGTGGAATCCCTTGCGGTTTATGTAGCACCTACCATGCTCACCGGGTGGTGACTTGATTTGTATATGCGTGCAGTCTATTGCACCCAGTACCTCCGGGTAGTGTGCCACATGGTGGAAGTGACGCATATTGCTGGCCAACTCCTCCTGAGTTCGGGGGAAGTATATATCTCATTGGCATGTGGTAACATGGCATCCAGGAACTGGTGTAGTACCCTGGATGCTGATGCCTGTGAGATCCCCATTATATCTCCAGTTGGCCTTTGAAAGGTACCTGTGGCTAGTATTCGCATGCTTACACATACCTTCGTGTCCACTGGGATGGGTTCCCCTCTGTTATTTCTGGTTCTCAGGCGTGGCCAGCACAGCTCCACTTTTTGCTGTAAGATGTCCCTGTCCACCCTGTAACGCTCTACTATCTCCAGATCATGTAGCCCCTGGTAGGTTACCCTTGGTCTGAACACTCTTCTCCTCATCCGGGGTCTGCGGTGGTTGTCGGCATCATCCTCCACAACACCGTCAGTCTCTAACACATGCTGATGAATCACAGCTATGGCAGCTCCATGTACATTTTAAAAGTTCCCCGTGTGTTTACACCTATGGTGCAGTGTTTGGGAATTCACAGGTGTGTGTAGGGTGCTTTCACACTTTATACTATTGTGCTGTGAACACCGATGATGTCATAGGGTGTGTATGTATGATCATAGCTACAGGATATCTTATGTGTTTTACTACCGGAATTACTATTGTGGTGCCTTTGGTGTTGAATTACATTTGGCTGCCATGGATTACCTCTTGACCTTCCCTTTACATTTCTGCATGTTCCACCTACCATTTTCTGGTATGCATATGGCAGCCTGCTTTAATTTGTACTTTCCTAGACCTGGCGTATCTTGCGTAATGTGTGCTATTGCCGGTCTACTGTCAGTTTGCTTTGCTCTGCTATGACAGATCTCCTATCTTTGCAATCCAATGTCTCCCCCCCTTTCTTTGCATTCCAATGCCTCCCCTATCCTGTTTTGCAGGTTTCTGCAAGCAGACTTGACAGCTGCTATTGGCCGCCGTGAATTGATTGGTGTTGATTGCTCATTAGTATGCCAATTACCCTATTTCGGCATTTCCTTCTTTTCTTCCCCTAACCTTCCTGTTTGTGCTATTGTTCGTGCCACGTGCATCCGCTTACTGGGTTTCAGGCATGTTTTCATCCCCGTACACATGCGCTTTTGGGCACCATGTGTGCTCTCAGCTAAACGATTCTATACCTTCCTCCCCACCCCTGTTCTGCAGCTTTGCTTGGCAACGGCCATGCCAGATTTGCATTGCTCCAATGTGCTTACTGCTACAGTGGCACACCCCTCTGCTGATGTCATGTATCTCCTCTGAGCCACTCCTCGGTGTTATAGCCATGCCGTATGGTTCAACCTTCATCCGGTGGGACATTTGTGATTCAGTATTATCTGCCTCATTTGCATGGCATTGACTACTAATTCATAGTTACCGCGCCGAACACTGTCGCAGGCCCTTAGCAACCCTTGCACTTTGGTTGTGGTGTTCCATGCCTACCACTGTATATTATGGTGTACACCTGATTTGTATTACATTGCGATTTTATGGCATTTTTATATATTTTCTTTATGTTCCAGTTTGTGCACACATGCCCTGTGGTTGTACTTTGCATTACTGTGGACATGACATTAAAGTTGCTTTTTAGGTGTTGTGCATCCTTTCTTATGCCATTGGCTGTGTATTTAGCCATTGGCATATGTTAACTTTGTAATACATGAGTCTGGTCCACTTCCATAGCTCAGATGTTTTGTTTGGGAAAATGTAAACCATGTTTTTTGGTTTACATTTACGTGGCCTTACGCTACACCTGCACCACTTAATGAATCGCTATATGCCTTCATTTGCATGGTGCGACACTGCTCATGGGGTGACTAGCATACCTATGCCGAGGGCTGTGCAGTTCTGGCGTACGCCGGTAGTGTACGTGGTATGGGATCATACCTGAATTGCTCGATGACCATATTTGGCGTTATTCCGCCTACGCTATGCCTGCGCTTGGCGCACGCTTCATGAATCCCAGGGTATGTCTTTACTCCTCCCACATTGTAGGTATCTATAAGATGTTTTCCTATTATGATCAATATCTTTATATAAATTGTCTTCAATTTTTTCTTGATTTTGTCTCATACCATGTTTACTTTGTGTGTTCAGCTTGTTTATTCCAGCATTCAACATTTTAGTTCAGCCTCCTTGCCATTCCTTATTTTTTTGTCTCTCTCTTAAATAAAGTATCTATCTTGTACTTATGGAAATATACCCTCCTGACCTTCTGTTTGATTGTTTGTTTATTTATTGCATTCAAATAATTTCTGTTTCAAAAATTAAGTTTTACAAAGTGACTGCATTGCCATATAAGTGTTAGATATGTTTCAGTATACATCACACTTTGCCTACCAGCTAACAGAATGTTAGCTCTTCCTATTCATAAGTCTATGAGACCCAGAAACTCAGAGAAGTGACTAATGCCTTGAAGGCACTCATGTTTTTATCTCTGTCCTGCGATGCGCAACAAAACCATATATAATCCTAACATGTAAAAGCATTGTGACAAAGAACTTGTCGAGTATTCTATAGGGTGTAGGTCTGTGAAATACCCATTGTTTATTTTGATATCTGAAAAGTCTCATTAGACAGAAGTGCTGCACATTCCGTTGTGTCTCCAGGTATGGAGAGGCCACACATTGCAGTGCATTTTGTGAGTGGATGGCATGTGTCAACTAAGGCTCATACAATTTCCTGATCTACTCTAAAGCAATGATCATTTTGGTAGTTAAATGATGGCATCTTTATCACCTCACTTCCATACCAGATTTCAATTGCGTGTTGCCATGTGGTCTTATCTGTATTGTTCATTTGAACTCTCTGTACCATAGTGCAACATGGGAACCTAAATCACTGCTACCCTGTGTTATTCTGCACATGGCTAATTCCCAGAAAGATGCATAGTGAGTCCTGGCCATAGTTGGGTCTTGATGACGTCTTAACACAAATTCATCTAATATCAGTAATGGCTCAGATTATTACTTTAAATGCCTAAAATTTTGAATTGAAATATTATATAATTAATGATGCCTGGAAACTCAGCACAGAAAAGAATTAGTGACAATGTTGCTTGACCTGCTTGAAGATATACATGCGTGCATGCGTGCACACACACACACACACACACACACACACACACACACACACACACACACACACACACACACACACACACACGCACATACATACATACACAATCCTACACATACAAACACATGTAAACCACTGCCCACGAGCACATCCACTCGTGCATGAATCATGCCATCCCAAATAGAACCAAGATGCTCTTCTCCAAAAAAAGGAAGCCAATCTGGTGGTCCCCTGCTATAAACAAACTATACAACAGAAGGAAGAAACTGTTGCAAAAAAGAGGAAAATCCCAGGATGCAAAAAAACTCCCTCACCAGCCTCAGTAAGAAGCTGAGATCCCTCATAAAATCCTCAAAAGCTAGTTACCAAAATAAAATTGCCAAAGATTTCAAAGACAACCACAAGGCATTCTATAGTTATGTCAAGAATCTAAATGGCAATGCTCAGATCTACTCTGAGTTACAACAGAATGGCATTAAATATACTGATCCCAAGGATATTGCCAATATCCTGGCAGATCAATTTAGTGCCAACTTCACCCACTCTTGCCCCCTGAAGGCCCATCTCAATACCAAAAGATTGCCAAATTCTGATAATCACGGCCACACAGGTAGAAACCGCACTCTCCAAAGCTAAGAATACAGCATCCATGGGACCAGATGACATCCCAGGCTGTGTACTACATGAACTACAAAATGAACTGGCACCTCACCTAAGTGTCATGTTTAATCACAGCCTCACCTCAGGCTTCGTGCCCACTGAGTGGCGCACAGCTACAGTTATCCCGCTCCACAAGGGAGGATCCACCTTGGATCCCGGGAACTACCGTCCCATCAGTCTGACAAGCCTGATTTGCAAGGGCATGGAACGCATTATCATGGTTCTTATAAACAAAGACATTGGCAACCTTCAAACACTGGATGCCACCCAGTTTGGGTTTGTGAAGGGCCGATCTTGTCTCCTGAATCTGATTGACTTCTTTGAATCAGTCTCCAGAGCTGTGGACAAGGGTAAGGCAATCCACACAGCCTATCTGGACCTCAACAAGGCCTTTGACACCATCCCCCACTCTGGAATCATAGATAAACTTACTAAGCTGGGCATAAATCCCTACGTCACTCGATGGGTTGCTAACTGGTTTACTGACAGAACCCAGACAGTAAAAGTAGCCGACTCCAAATCCAGCTCCAAACAAGTGACAAGTGGAGTACCTCAGGGTTCAGTCCTGGGACCACTATATTTGGCATATACTTCTCTGAAGTACAGGCCAACACTAAGGGACTCTGGCTAACAATGTTTGCAGATGGCTGCAAACTGGGAGCCATTATTGAATCCCCAAATGATGTGGATATTCTACAAAAGGGCCTTACAGAAACAGATGCCTGGTGCCAGAGCCATGGGCTCAAGCTTAATGCCAAGAAATGTATAGTTATCCCCTTTGGAAAAAAAACAATGTACCCATGAATTACCACATAGGTGGCAGGACACTAAACATTGAAAGTGTAATGAGAGACTTAGGGACACAGGTGGACAGTGGTCTCACTTTCGATAACCACATTGCCACAACAGTCAGGAAATCCTTCTATGTGGCACACCTCATCACTAAGGGCTTTTCATCCAGAAAAAAGGAGGTCATTGTCCCACTGTACTCATCCCTCATTAGACCCATTATAGAGTATAATGCCCCATTTGGTATGTACCTCACAAGACATCTGCAACAGCTTGAAAGGCCACAGAAATACCTCACTAAAAGAATCACAGGCCTAAAGCAGATGCCATATACTGATCATCTAAAAAAACTCCAGCTATACTCTGTGGCATATCATCTACTCAGAGGCGATCTCTGCTTAACATACAAGGCCATGTCAAACCCTGAGCAGTTGGACATGCTCCACTTAAAGAAATCCCAATCCCTCAGAGCCACACGCTCCAGGGATCTAAACCTTGTCATCACAATGAACAAAACATGCTGGAGGGATAGGTTCCTGACCCAGAGACTCCCCATACTCTGGAATAGACTGCCTATACATATCAAGCAGAGCACCTCATTGGTCCTCTTCAAAAGGAACCTTGATGATTGGATAGGAGATAGGAAATTCACCCCGGGGATCATGTCAGTTGCCCTGCTAGACAGGGGCCTGGATAAGTAAATATTGTGGGAAGAAATATCCAGGGAATTGTTATGGCTAGGCTTGCATAGGCCCAAGGGCCGATAGCCTAGTACCAACCTATGAACCTATGAACCTATGAACCTATGAACCATACATACACACATACCCACGCACCCACATTCAAACTGCTGAAGACACATGCACAGACCCACTCTAATAATATCGGTGAAACTGAGCTTCAGTTGTTTCTCTTTTGAGTCACATTAAGTGCACACATCTTTGAGCAATGAATAAAGAACTATTTTCTGAGGATTTTGTGTACCACAGCTGAGCAGAACCCATAAAAATGTCACATTTCCAAAGAGCAGATAAAGAAATAACACTACAGGTTCATTAATTTTCTTAGCATTTTCTGCCTTGTACTACATTGAATTTGAATGAATTAGCAATGAGGTTTGTCAAACTGCATTATGGAAATCCAAGAAGTAAAGAAGACACAGCCCTCGAAATACAACCAAAACCACAAAAATAAGGGCTGCCAGGAGTCACTGATGAAAAACTCGGCTCCATAAAAAAGTTTTTATTTTTCACTCCAAACACAGATAAACATCCACTAGATGGTAGCACATTTTTAATAATGTTTGTATTGTTATCATAATTATTTTTAAATTAGAATATTTATGGGTCTACCTGAAAATGCCAAAAGTCCACAATGCCAACAACGAGAACACCGACACCGGAAGATCGACAATGGAGATGATCGAAAGTTGAGAATCCTGATGCTGAGAACACCGACATATTAAGGTAAGTGTGCAATAGGGAAGGACGTTAGGGTCAGGGCGTGGGTAAGGTAAGTGTGTGATAGTGACAGATGTTAGGGGTGGGTGCGGGTCAGGTAAGTGTGTGATAGTGACGGACTTTTGGTTTAGGGGTGGGTTAAGTGAGTTAGGGTTAGGGTGCGGGTAAGGTAAGTGTGCGATAGTGATGGACTTGAGGGTTAGGGGTGGATTAAGTGAGTTAGGGTTAGGGTGTGGGTAAGGTAAGTGTACGATAGTGACAGATTTAAGGGTTGGGGCGGATTAAGTGAGTTAGGGTTAGAGTGCGGGTAAGGTAACTGTGCGATAATGACAGACCTTAAGGTTAGGGTTTGGGTTAAGGTTACTGCATAGATAGTTGTGTATGTAAGGTTTAGTGTAGGTTTGTAAGGTTTTTTGGTGTGCTTGTGTTGTGTGTGTGTTTTTCGGGAAAGGTATTTGTTTTGTTGATTGTCAGGATTGTGGTTTGTCGGGCATGTGAAGTTTCGTGTTTTGAACTTTAGGTTTCTTTCGGTTTTGTCGTGTCGGTTATTTCATTGTCAGTGTTTTGGCATGTCAGTGTTATTAGGTAGACCCATATTTATACGTTTTTTAACAAATGTTTTTATAAGAAGTTGTTCACCTGTACTGTCACCCTACCATGTGGGAATTTATTTATTTATACATCTGTTTACATATTAGTTTCATATATTGGGTTTTAACTTAGGCTACAGTTATAAGTTTGTATGTATTTTTTAGGTACAGTTTAGTAGGGGTTAAGGTTGTTTTATGGACTTCTTTAAGTGTATTGGCTGACTAATTAACTTGTATTTATATTAACTTCCACTAGCATTGAATATACCATTTCTATCTGAAGTCTGCATTATGGAAACATTTCATTTTGAGAAGCAGGATAAGATAACTAAAACTACACTATTTGCAAGTACATATGGATAAAAAAGCTGCAATGACAGTTATCAAACTGAAATAAATTTAAACACATAATTTATACAAAAGAAAATATATTTGCTCTTATACTCCACACAGAATTAAACTTAAAATTTAAAATGTGGTCTGATGCTCTACAGATAAAGTGCCATAAAAGTACATCACTGTGATGATGCTCTGATATCTGTGGGTCTTGTTAAGTTCCTTTCTCATATCAGAAAAGTGCATAAAATGTTTTGCTGAGCACCTCTGACTGACGTTAAACTTTAACCTGATGCTAGAGCATAGACAGCAGACAGTGTCTACCACAGAAGAACAGCAGGAAACACAAGCAGCTTTAAAAGCTAATGAACAATTCATTCAGACTTTTGTTTGACGGCTATATGAATTGTTTAGCAGAATTTAAAGATCTTTACACTTCTCACGGGTCTTTTGTGATGACCACTCTTTGTGTGCCAGTGGTAATTGTGTTAAAGCTTTTCAAACATGTAAAACACTTACCCCAGGATTCAATAAACTCTATGTAGGCTTCGCGTAGAGCCTACATGGAGTGTTACCATGGATGTGATGTTGCTTATTGTGCGGCATCATGCCATGCATATCAATGAGGCATGTAGCACTTAAGCAAGGTTTTAGGGCTCACAGTAGAGCTGCTGGCCACAAAACATTTTATGTGAATGTAGATAACATTTCTGTGTACATTTGCTGTCCATGAAAGCTTGCAAGCAAATGCAGATAGCAATATCATGTAAGATCTTTTATGTAAGTAAAACCAGCACATTATAACCATCATATAGCCATCCTACTTTACGATAGTAACAAGCCATTAGTATATTTTCCACATTTTTCCCATTTGTTCCACATTATGAGGGCTACTGTTCTTCATTTCGAAGATGGAAATTTGAGAGCTATAACACAGATAGCACTGATTCTGCTCAAGGATAGTATGACAGCACAGCATTTGCTTTTCCCTTTCTTTTGTTTTCTTCATTTAAAGTTTTTTTGGCCATTATTGCCACATAGTGCAAACACTGGAAGTGGAGAACCTGTGCACGGTGTTTGCAAAATGGTAAGCACTGCACAACATTTTCAAACACCGTACTCACACCCAGTAAGCATGAGAAAACTGGAACTGGTGGCAAAACATCAGGATATAAAGCGCAATTGGTGTAAAAACCTCATTCTACATTGGGCTTGATCTCTGGTAGTCATGTCTGGTGTTTTTGGTGAGGAAGCATGCTTCTGAGCTCAGAGGTGGGGTGTTCAGGAGTCCAAAGTGTTTGTTGGACTCCTATTTCAGCATCCTGGGCCCTGGTTACTGCAAAGGGACTATTCAGGCTCAGAATACAAATCTGAAGCATAGAATAGTGTTGCCAGGGCTTTGACCAGTGCTACAGGTATCCCCGACACTAGTGGACAATGTTGACACCACTTCAATGACCTCAGGGTGAGGAAGAGGGATACCCTCAACAATTGGATAGGGGATTTTAGGAGCAGGGACACCCAACACATGAGTAAGTATCGATTACAGTGACTAATTGTAAGAGTTAAAAGCTGTATAGGCCAAGACTGGCATTCAAAATGGTATTCTGTTCTATTTTTTCCACAGCTGGTATGGAGAGATCTGTGAATGTGAGAACCCATGCCAAAACATCATCAAGAATGCAAGAAGCATGTGGTATGGATACATCAGAACAGTAAGACACAAAGTTCAATATACCTCCAAAAGGCTAGACTGGGAGAACAAAAAACAGCAAAATTCAAGGGATTTGTAAACAGTCCTCTTTACCTGATGTAAATATCACCTATGATGAACTGTCAAGATTGGTGTGCAGGATTCTGTGCTTCACTGTTGGTTCAGGCCTACACTGGATGGAACACCTGCTCGCCATCCTCATACAACATACCAGGAGGAGATGTAGATGTCAGGCACGGCAGCCAGTGTCACAGTGAGGTGACAGTGATGGCAGTCTAGTGGGTGAGGACTTGATTCTCACTGTCAACCAGCTTGATGTCCCTGGGTCCTTGATATCCCCACCCTCACCCCAACTTGTGTCCTTCACCATCCCTGTGTCTTTTCTTGTATGTCCTGTCTGTCTGCAATTGTTTCCTCACCTACCCAACCTACCTGACCCAGACATACCTATGACCCTTCCCCAACATTCCTCTCTCTCTCTCAAAAAAAAAAATGGGCACCTGTTCCACAAAAAAAAAAATATTCATTCCATACATAGCTCTCCATTTTGCAAATGTGTTTTCTTGACACACTTGATTCGGTCCAATTGGCTATACAACATGAGTGTGTTATGGTCTCCCCTCTCATTGGAGGTGACATTCCAAATTCAGCTAATATTTCACATATAGGATAATTTTTTTGCTGTTGAAGAAATGGATAGCTATGGTTCTTTCCTACGTCCCCGTGTGCATTTCCGTCTTGTTTTCACTTTGCTTTTCCCCCCTGCTTGCTTCCCATTTCACACCTTTCCTATCTTCCCCATTTATTTTCTTTAAAGCATAATTGTGCAATGCACCAATGTGAAGCAACTGTGAACAGCAGCAATATAAGTAACTGCATTTAAAAGTATCATACACAGTTGTAAAAGTACTATCTACACCCATATTCAACCACAGTAACATCTGTCTCCAACAAAAATGTGTCAACATGTGCTGCCACAGATTCAGTTAAGTAGTACTTGTATTTTATACAGTAGTAACTATCACAGTTTAGCAAGGATTTTCCTTTATACTCCCCCATGCTTGGTCCTCATATCATCACTGTCCTATATTCCCCATTAATTTTGTATAAAGCATTATGGTGCAATCCCCATTAATGTTGTATAAAGCATTACTGCTTAGCTGACTCTCTGACTGCAGGTGTACACAACAAGAGTTAAGTCTGCCATTTGGCATTCAGTCTCTAAAATATATGCAAATATATTGAAAAGTATTATAGACACTTGAAAAAGTACTACCTACACCTGTAACTGAACCCAGTAACATCTGCCTTCAACAACAGTGCCACAGAGTCAGTTAATTAGCAGGTATATTTTAGAGACTCAATACAATCTGATAGTGTTTACCAATGCAGCACGACTTTGTGCCCTGCTTAACTATGCACAATCCTGCCAATTGCTGCCTTATCAAAACCTATATATTTGTGTTGAATTACTTGTTTTTACTGTCCATTTCCTTTTCATGACATAAAAATACATGTGGTAACTTTAACAACTAAGGGCCCTATCTAACTACACAAAGTAATATGAAATGTTGTGTGATTTGAAATGCAAACTACAAAAACTCTGCGAGTACGGCAGCTGCAAGGTCTCAAAATAAGAAAGGCATTCCAAAAAAGAATAGAGGGACCAGCATACAATGGCACCAGATAATACTTTAATAAAAGTATTCTTTAAATGACAAACCGGTTTCGGCTGAATCAATACAAAGCCTTCATCAGTGTGAAAAAATAACAAATAAAGAAATACTTAAATACAAAAAGAAAGAGACATGTGATCAATTAAAGATGCTCATTAAGTCCTGGTTTAAAGAGACCTCCTAACTTAACAATCCATTTTTTCTCCATAGCGTTCAACAAATCATGCCAACCCAATTTGTTATTCCTGGGTCTCATCATTTTGTCAATAATAGTAAAACTAAAATATGCATTTTTATGTGACAGGGTGTGCTTATAAAGGGCAGTATTTTCTTTGTGGTGTTTTATCTCACTGAGATGTTCTGATATCCTAAATTTTAAAGGTCTGGAAGTTTGACCTATGTAGAAAGCTCAGCAGCTATAATTAGCCAAGAAAATCACCCAATCGGAAGTACAATTGGCAAAAAATCTAATGTCAAAGACTTGAGGGGTGTTCTGACTGCTAAAACTTCTGTTTTTTAATAGTTTAGAACAATGGATACAATGGCCACAAGAATGGCAATCAATTAGGGGCTCAATTGAAAAGTGGTTTGAATTGATTTGGTATTGGAAGACTGCCCATGTTTGAAATGGTAAAAAAATGCAGCGAGATTTTTGCCTTTATGAAATGAGAAAAGTCATCTGTCATGCAACAATTCACTCAGTCTAGTATCACATGTCAAAATATTCCAATGTTGTTGAACAATATTCATTAATGCCTTAGTATTGCGACCAGAGGTGGTAATTAGTCTAGGTGGCCCAACGCCTCTGTCACCCTTTTCTTTATAGAGAAGAAGGTTATCCCACTCCATATTATCAACCACATGTTTTGTATGTATAACCTGACCCATTTTGTAACCTCTGTTCCTGAATCTAAGAACCAAATCATCTCTAAAATGTTTATAGGTGTTATTATTGGAACAAATGAGTTTCATTCTCATGAACTGAGATTTAGGGATATTCTTACAAATCTGAGGTTGATGAAAGCTGGTGGCATGGAGAAGCGAATTATTTTCGGGAAATTTCCGGTACACTTCAGTGGTCAACGTATGGTCACTGGAAACCAAAACATCCAAAAAATGATTTTGTTTTTGTCATAGTTGACTGTAAATTCAATTCCCCATTTGTTCTCATTTAAATATGTAATAAATTCCAAAAGGTATTCCGTATCCGATCTCCACACCAACCAGCAATCATCCAAATATCTTCTCCAGATTTCCATTTCTTCTATGTATAAGTTATGTTAGTTATCATAAGTAATCTGTTCTTCAATATAAACCATAAATAAATTGGTGTATATTGGTGCAAAAGATGCTCCCATACCTGTACCTTTTATTCATAAGAAGCACTTGTCCCGATAAAAAAAGATGTTCTTTGTGAGCACATGTTCAGGATAAAAAAAGATGTTCTTTGTGAGCACATGTTCGGTCAAGCGCAGTAACAGAGTATTGAAACCAGGTTTGTACATTTCTGTTTTGTTTAACCAATATTCTAAGGCTTCTAACCCTGCCCAATGTGGGATATTGGTATAGAGAGATGTAACGTCTAGTGTGCACAACAACCAGTCTGGTTCTAATTGCACTTCAGAAATAATCTGAAGAAATTCTGTAGTGTCCCTGATACGTGCTCTGACACATTTTAGGAGAGGTTGCAAATATTTGGTTAGAAAAAGGGACAGAGGTTCAGTAAGTGAATTTTTACCAGAGACAATGGGTCTGCCAGGAGGATTCTTTAGAGCTTTGTGTATTTTTGGCAGAAAGTATATATATATTGTGGACATGGGTTTGTTATTGTTAGTTGTATTCTAGTGTTATTGCTAATAATGCCCTCTTCTACTGCTAAAGAAAGAAATTCATCATTTTTTTGTTTAAAGAAGGGGGCTGGGGTCAGAGCTAAGATGGGTGTAGTAGCGTGCATCAGACAACTGTCTGTTAGCTTCTTTGTCGTACTGGTCCCAATCCTGTATAACTACAGCTCCACCCTTATCGGCCCCAATTATGACTAACTCATGTTTATTGGCTAACTTAATGATATTGTCCATAGATGTTTTGGATATATTATTAGCCAAAGGATTATGTGTCCTAAACTGAAAGTGAAGATCCTTGATGATGGCATTTTGAAATATGGACACATTCTGATTCATAGGGGATATAAAAGAAGATTTATGATATTTAAAGTCAAAAGTGATCTTTGAGGTTGTCTGTTCCTGAAAAAATAATTTTAAATTAAGATTTCTGCAAAATGAAAGAATATCATTAACAAATTTGTCTTCAGAAACGAAAAAAACAGGTATGAATGATAAACTTTATTTAGGATTTCAACATCAAAGGAGGTGAGGGTGTGAGAAGAAATATTAGTTATGTTTACATTTGTTCCTTGTGTACAAACATTTGGAGTAAGCTCTCCATATTGTCTATTTCCACAGTGCTTCCTGCACCCCCTCCTCCTCCTAGGTGTAAATCCTGTAAGGCAGTAGCGGTCCTTCTTTTCATAGCAGGGGAGCCTGTTGCACCCACTGAATCTGTCTCTAAACCTGAGGATGATTCCTCACCTGATGTGTCAGTGCTTTGTGTGTATCCCTTTTTTAAAATGGATTTGGTACATTTCCTTTCAGAAGGTGTCTGGCTGTGTTGAGTAAATCGGACATGTTTTTCCTTACCAAAATGAAAGGGGTCTCCTTTATTATAGCCCCCTAAATCCCTAAGGATAAGGCGAGATAAAACACCACAAAGACACTAATACCCTTTATAAGCACACCCTGTCACATAAAAATGCATATTTTGATTTTACTATTATTGATAAAATTATGAGACCCAGGAATAACAAATTGGGTTGGCATGATTTGTTGAACGCTATGGAGAAAAAAATGGATTGTTAAGTTAGGAGGTCTCTTTAAACCAGGAATTAATGAGCATATTTAATTGAACGCATGTCTCTTTCTTTTTGTATTTAAGTATTTCTTTATTTGTTACTTTTTCACACTGATGAAGGCTTTGTATTGATTCAGGCGAAACCAGTTTGCCGTTTAAAGAATACTTTTATTAAAGTATTATCTGGTGCCATTGTATGCTGGTCTCTATTCTTTTTTGGAGTGATTTGAAATGCACATCAATCTGGTACCATGTAGAACTACAACTAATAACCCATACATCTAATAAGTGTTATGTGCAAGGCTAAGAAAGGCATCACCATGGACATTATCCTCAGGAACATAGGTGACCTTCTACACACTTGAGGTGACCCATGTAAACAGTGCGCAAACTTGAGCTGCATTCCTAAAGTGTGATAGTTGGTATGGAGTCTCTAAAATATGCTTGCTAATTAACTGACTCTGTGGCAGCACTTTTTCCTGCACTCAATGCCGTAATACATACATTTTTGGGCTAGATGGTACCGGTTTAAAATACAGTTTTATCTAACACTTGTAACTGTTTTTTGCTATTGTGCATTGCTGCACAATGTGCACCATCTCACAATTATGTGTTAAAGAAAAGAAATGGGGAAGATTGGAAAGTGCTGAAATGGGGAGCAAGCAGGGGAAGAACAAACTGAAAGGAGGGCAGAATGTGCAGGAGGGTGGTAGTAAAGGCATACCTATCTATTTCTTCAACAGTAATAAATGTTCAGATGTGAAGAATATTAGCTAAATTTGTACTGTCATCTCCAGAAAGAGGGGGGACCACAGCACAGTCATGTTGTAAAGCCAATTGGATGAAATCAAGTGTATGAAGAAGACATGTGCAAAATAGAAAACTATGTATGGGACAATTTTTTAATTTCTTTTTTTTTTTTTTTTTGTGGGACATGTTCCCTTTTTTATTTTCAGAGAGAGAGGAATGTTGGGTAAGCGATGTAGGAATGTCTGGGTCAGGTAGGTTGGGTAAGTAAGGAAACAATTGCAGACAGACAGGACATACAAGACAATCACAGGGACGGTGAAGGACAGAAGAGGATGGTGAACATCATGGTTGGGGTGAGGGTGGAACATCGCGAACCCATTGACATCAAGCTGGGTAACAATGAGAATCAAATCATCATCCACTGGACTGTCATCACTGTCACCTCACTGCACTGATGACTACAGTGTCTGGTGTCTGCATCTCCTTCTTGTATTATTAAGTACAATGATGGAGAGTAGTGTCTCCATTCAGCATACTCATGCACCAACTGTGTGTTGCATAATCCTAAGCACCAACACTGGCAGTTCATCACGGATGCTAAAATCACCAACTTTGCCACTGCTCCCAGTGGGAAACACTGGCCTATCCTGTAGGGAGAACTATCTGAGGGGCCAGGTAGTGCAGGAGCAGGAGAGGCAGTGCTACCAGGCTGCATCCCATACATGCTGGGCCTCAGTGATGTAGCTGGTGGAGTGGGGGCAGGCATACCCTGCTTTGCTGTGGGGAAACAAATAAATAAATAAAAGAGAAGATAAGGGTTGGACTGAAAGAAAACAATGAAGAACATTAGCAGCTTCATATGGATATACAGTGCATTGATAAAATTATTTGATTCCATTCTGTTATATTTACTTTTGGAGTCTACCCTTATCTTTACTTTTAAGGCTACCAACTCTTAATAAATAATTTTTACTTTTAAGACTACCTAGCTCATAACAGGTGCACACTATACTACAGATTGCAGCAATCAGTCCTTGATGTGTCCATATATTGCACATATGCGAGTTCCAGTTATACAGATTACAGTTTACAGCAGGCCATTTGTGCCACTGCTATAGAGGTTTGAATGTACAGTACAATATTGATGACAAATTAACAGTATTGTATAGCTGGGTAGTGTGGTATGTAAACCCACAACCTCTGACTAAAACTGTAGGTTGGTTTGGCCTACAGACTAATGCATGCATATTTGCTGTTACACTTGAAATATGCATGCTCACTTTGGTACAACTGTAGAAGATACCCCCCAAAAATATCTTAAACTTTTAACGCTACAGTAACAGTACATGGATTGTTAAGTTAGGAGGTCTCTTTAAACCAGGAATTAATGAGCATATTTAATTGATCGCATGTCTCTTTCTTTTTGTATTTAAGTATTTCTTTATTTGTTACTTTTTCACACTGATGAAGGCTTTGTATTGATTCAGGCAAAACCAGTTTGCCATTTAAAGAATACTTTTATTAAAGTATTATCTGGTGCCATTGTATGCTGGTCTCTATTCTTTTTTGGAGTGATTTGAAATGCACATCAATCTGGTACCATGTAGAACTACAACTAATAACCCATACATCTAATAAGTGTTATGTGCAAGGCTAAGAAAGGCATCACCATGGACATTATCCTCAGGAACATAGGTGACCTTCTACACACTTGAGGTGACCCATGTAAACAGTGCGCAAACTTGAGCTGCATTCCTAAAGTGTGATAGTTGGTATGGAGTCTCTAAAATATGCTTGCTAATTAACTGACTCTGTAGCAGCACTTTTTCCTGCACTCAATGCTGTAATACATACATTTTTGGGCTAGATGGTACCGGTTTAAAATACAGTTTTATCTAACACTTGTAACTGTTTTTTGCTATTGTGCATTGCTGCACAATGTGCACCATCTCACAATTATGTGTTAAAGAAAAGAAATGGGGAAGATTGGAAAGTGCTGAAATGGGGAGCAAGCAGGGGAAGAACAAACTGAAAGGAGGGCAGAATGTGCAGGAGGGTGGTAGTAAAGGCATACCTATCTATTTCTTCAACAGTAATAAATGTTCAGATGTGAAGAATATTAGCTAAATTTGTACTGTCATCTCCAGAAAGAGGGGGGACCACAGCACAGTCATGTTGTAAAGCCAATTGGATGAAATCAAGTGTATGAAGAAGACATGTACAAAATAGAAAACTATGTATGGGACAATTTTTTAATTTCTTTTTTTTTTTTTTTTTTGGGACATGTTCCCTTTTATTTTCAGAGAGAGGAATGTTGGGTAAGCGATGTAGGAATGTCTGGGTCAGGTAGGTTGGGTAAGTAAGGAAACAATTGCAGACATACAGGACATACAAGACAATCACAGGGACGGTGAAGGACAGAAGAGGATGGTGAACATCATGGTTGGGGTGAGGGTGGAACATCGCGAACCCATTGACATCAAGCTGGGTAACAATGAGAATCAAATCATCATCCACTGGACTGTCATCACTGTCACCTCACTGCACTGATGACTACAGTGTCTGGTGTCTGCATCTCCTTCTTGTATTATTAAGTACAATGATGGAGAGTAGTGTCTCCATTCAGCATACTCATGCACCAACTGTGTGTTGCATAATCCTAAGCACCAACACTGGCAGTTCATCACGGATGCTAAAATCACCAACTTTGCCACTGCTCCCAGTGGGAAACACTGGCCTATCCTGTAGGGAGAACTATCTGAGGGGCCAGGAAGTGCAGGAGCAGGAGAGGCAGTGCTACCAGGCTGCATCCCATACATGCTAGGCCTCAGTGATGTAGCTGGTGGAGTGGGGGCAGGCGTACCCTGCTTTGCTGTGGGGAAAAAAATAAATAAATAAAAGAGAAGATAAGGGTTGGACTGAAAGAAAACAAAGAAGAACATTAGCAGCTTCATATGGATATACAGTGCATTGATAAAATTATTTGAGTCCATTCTGTTATCTTTACTTTTGGAGTCTACCCTTATCTTTACTTTTAAGGCTACCAACTCTTAATAAATATTTTTTACTTTTAAGACTACCTAGCTCATAACAGATGCACACTATACTACAGATTGCAGCAATCAGTCCTTGATGTGTCCATATATTGCACATATGCGAGTTCCAGTTATACAGATTACAGTTTACAGCAGGCCATTTGTGCCACTGCTATAGAGGTTTGAATGTACAGTACAATATTGATGACAAATTAACAGTATTGTATAGCTGGGTAGTGTGGTATGTAAACCCACAACCTCTGACTAAAACTGTAGGTTGGTTTGGCCTACAGACTAATGCATGCATATTTGCTGTTACACTTGAAATATGCATGCTCACTTTGGTACAACTGTAGAAGATACCCCCCAAAAATATCTTAAACTTTTAACGCTACAGTAACAGTACTGTTCTGCAGCATACATGCCACATGCTCTCATCTGTGCCAATCTAGTGGCATGAGTTCACACATTCAGTTCTTGGTCTATGACAGGTGTGGGAAAAAACAGAACAGAACAGAATACCATTATGAATACCAGTCCTGACTATATTCAGCTTTAACTCTTACAAGTAGTCCATGTAATTGATACTTACTCATCTTTGCGGTGCTCCCAGTCCTACATTCCTCAATCCAATGTTCAAGGGTATTCTTCTTTCTCCTCTGGAGATTGATGTAGTAATGTCTACATTACTCAACAGTTTGGGGGATACCAGTAGAACTGGTCAAAGCCCAGGTAAGACTATTCCATGTCTCTAACTTGTAATCCAAGCCACAATAATCCCTCTAAAATAGCCTGAGCCCACAGAGCATGGAATCGCAATCCTTCTCCACAAACACCTGCCATGCTTAAAATTAGATCAAGACCAATGTAGAATGATGTTTTTCCACCAATTGCAAGTATTTTGCTTACTGGGAGTGCACACTTTTTTTGTTTTGCAATATCTGAAAACGTTGCTCATCACTTACCATCATGCAGAGTATGTGAGGGTGAGCACTGCCAGGCAACATGTTTAGTATTAATTAAATGCATCCCGTTTCTATTTGTGGCTGTCTGTGTCCTGTCTCCTACCTGTCATCCAGTATGTGTACTGATGCACTTTGTGCAAATCAGATGAGCAGATCCAACCCTGTTTGTGCTAAGCAATGCATTGTGTAAACACTGCCCCCCACAAAGGGAGAAAAAGATGAAGTGAGGAAAATCAATCTATGACATATACAGTAGAAAGTGTAAGTGCAGATGAGATATATTTACATGGGTGTGGATTTCATCTCCCATTCCACTGCACTTTCAGAAAACAGGATGGGTGCCTTATCTCTCTTTGCCAAACAAACAGCTTTGCAACAAAGAAGTGAAGCCATTCCTCAGACAACCAGGTCCACTGAATTTACATGGATATCAAGGAATGAACTATTTGTACATTTATTATATTTTGTATATTTTGCTGTAGTGCACTTAGTGATCACACAACCTGTTATGATTATTGGTTGCAATTATGCAGCTCTGTCTTACCTTTCTCTGTTACTTGGTCATTCATCTGTTATCTGACCAGTACTCAGAGACATGCAGTATGTAAGTCAGTCTACATCACTGACCTTATAATGTATGAGGATATTAACTGGGAATAATATAATATGATATGCAGTTGCCAACAACGGAAGGGCAGATTGGGTGGCACAAACAAGCATAGACTGCTCTCTTGGGGGAAAGAAAAGGTGAGTTCCTGTTATGACACATGCATGGGTACACTGTTCTTTCAAGGGGGTGGGAGTTGAGTTACTGTTATGGCACAAACAAGCACAGAGTGTTCCTTTGGGGCAAGCAAAGGTGAGTTACTGGTATGGCACAAATAAGGATATATTGCTCTTGTTACACTCCTCATTTTGCATCCTGCCTGTTCTTTGATCTTGTGAGGGTTATGTCAGAAACTGCAATGTATCTCATTACTTTTTAACTTCTCTCTTTAATGATTTTCCATTACAAATGTATGTTGCTAAACTGAGGGCATGTAGTGATCATCTGGAATTTAGAGAGGTATGAGTGTGTAAATCTTTGATGAGTGAGGTCTACTACTTGCTTATAGACATATATAAGTCAAATAAGTCTCTTCTGTCACATGTTAAGATAATTTCTGTACAAATATCCCACATGTAATTTGAATTGCTTACTGTACCAAGTGGTTAAATACAAGGATATGCCATGATATTATTAAACAAAACACTCCAGGTTCAGGACTTACCTTGTAAATGCAATTGTCACAGTTTTAGTTTAGGGCTGACTCTGTTGATGCAAGCAGTACACAGGCAATATATGGGAAGATAAAGGTTGTGTGAGTTGTCTGGCATCAATGTTACTACATGTATGTGAGTAGGAGGAAGGTTTTAGGCCCCTAGGTGGTGAGTGAGTGTGCTATGCATTGTCTCTTAGCCAATGCAAGGGCATACGGAGCACACCTGTGTCTACCTAAACCCACAGCAGCTAGTGATTCCTCCTCTGACATAAATGCAAACAGTGGTAGCAGACAAGAACTTTAAATGAAGAACACTAAGGAAAGGGAAAAAAATGCTGTGCTGTCATACAATCCTAAGATCAGAATATCATGGCATGACCTGTGATGTGCACCATACATTTGGACTTGAATATCCTGTAAGAGACATATCAGAAAGTAATTATACACATTGCAGTTTCTTACTTCACAACCCTCACAAGAGCATCCACTATAACATTGTGACATTTTGATGCTATCAACTGTGGAACTTTCCAAGGGCAATATAAGTTAAACATACAATGACCAGTTAAATACCACAAATTCAGATATACTAAGCAGTACGTTAGCTATGCACCTTGAACATCAAATAGAAAGTCTTTGTCTCTCTGAATACAAAATATAGAAAACAGGGATATGGCACAGTTATCATCACTTGCACAGGGTGTTGTGTGGTGATCATTACAGGGGGAAGTTACAAAGTAATTATACACATTGTAGTTTCTGACTTTACAACCCTTACAACATTCACTATAAAGTGTTGACATGTGGATGCTATCAACTCTTTAAATTTCCAAGGTCAATATAAGTCACATGTATGATGAACATTTCTAAAACACAAATTCAGATGTAGTAAGCAGTAAGTTAGGTTTGCATCCTGAGCATCAGACACAGATTTTGTATCCCTGAATCAGAAAAGTAGAACACAGGGATATGGCATAGTTATCATCACTTGCACATGGTGTTGTGAGGGGCAGGAAGCCTAGGCTGACACAAGAGGTTGGTGAGTGTGTGTGAGCATGAAGGAGAAGAAGGCAGACATTTGGACAAAAAAAAATGGCAGGTGAAATTGGTGTGTGGGTGTGTGCATGAAGTTGGGTGTTAGCTTTATATTGTGGTGTGCTGGACAGGTATGAGTCATGCATGGTAGAGGTGGTAGTTCATCGTTGGCATCCCTGACCACAAGAACTGGCTCTGCCAGGAGTTGCACTAGCAAGTTGACATCCAAGACCATTCTCAGATGCAGTGCTGATAATTGAGTGTGACTGCTGGCTGCTGGATGATGTCCCTTCATGGGAATGCCCAAGACCTTGACCCCATGGCCTACCATGTCTGGGTCTGGGTGTGGACAGCAGACTCACTGATATAGCAGTGGAGTACTGCCACTATAGAAACATGATTGGGCACAACCATGTTGGCTATCAGCAGATGTTGTGGCTGACCTACACCCATGAGGATGGCGTTGTCCTCCCAGCAGACATTTCATCACAGACACTGCTCATTATATGACAGACACCCCTCAGTCCATCACATACATCCCTTGTTCCAATGTGTCATTCATCTGATACAGTGAATCGACAACACGATGGAGGCAGTCATGAGTGCCAGCCTCAGCCACACACACAACCCTAAGCATTTGTCTGGAGCACCTATGGGAATATGTCTGTGTCTCCATGATGGCTCTAAACATATGTAGAGTAGCACAGGAAGTGACAGCTGCACCAGGTGGAGGAGGGACAGCAGCCCCCTCCGAGCACCCCTATCAATCCTCCTGCATGGCACCATGCCCACACTTTGGTTACAGCCAGACTCAACAGACACTGAAGCCAAAGTAGCCACACTTCTCTAGTCAATATCCTCTCCCTCCACCTGTCCAATATCTGTGGGCTTAGCAGACTGGGTAGGCATAGGCCTACTGGCTGTGTGCATTGTAATTGCAGGGGATGGCAGTATGTCAACCTCTGTATCAGATTCAACCTCTGCAGCCCCTTGACTGTGCCTAAGGTTGGCCACCATCCTCATCAGAGTTTGACATCAGTTGACACAGGGCCCACTCACCTGTCATAAAAACATAAAACACAGGAATACATTAATACTGACACTACTATAGTGTAATATATGCTAACAAAGTAAAACTGCTGCCACTATTACAGACAGTCCAGCAATACACACAACATGCCTGAGGTCAATATCACACTACAATATTTGTTTAAATTGATCAGCAGTACTGACATCAAACTAATTGGCTTACCAACTGCAGACTGCAAGTATTCCTAGAAGTCTGATGGTCCTGAAAGAAGTTAAGCAGGAGGGAAGGTCAACAACACTACAATGAACAGTAACACAGAGATTAATACATTTTCCCCTTTATAGCTGCAGTAAACAATTGTTTAAACAAGAATGTGGCTGTCAACTCCAAGCTAAACTTATACCTGTTGAAATCTTCAGTCCCCCACCAGTCAAATAATTGTGACACTGATTTAGCTTACTCATTTAAATGCTTTAACTATACAACAGTATTCAGCTGTTCAGAAAACAAGGCCTACATGGAAGCTCTTCATAGGATGTGGTAAGAAACAGTGTCCCACATGCTGGCATAAAATACTCTCTGTAATATCAAGCAACAGCTCATATACATACACACACACACACACACACACACACACACACACACACACACACAATACCTCCTACCTAAGGTACTCAGGCAACAGAATACAGTACTTAACTCAAGTGCAGAGATTAAGTCTGACTTGGAGTGTGTCAGACAACAGCTTATAGCTGATGACATTAGCAGTGTTTGTTGAAGACAAGAAGTTAACACTGTCTCACATGATGGTGTAAATGCTCTATGTAATGTTAAGCAACAGCTCAAATGCACAGTTGAATACCGTGAGAAGAGAATTCCTACCTAAGCACAGTACTTAATGTAAGTGTTATGGCACAAGTCTGATTTATACAAGAGTGCAGGTGAACTTAGAGTAGATGACATCAGCAGGCCATGCAGGAGACAAGAGGTTGGGAGGCCTGTTTGAAATGGATGTGTAGGCATGGGCAACTATCAAAAAACTGGCAATCTACGTAATTGGTAAAGTAACTGTAAGATACACACATCTGCTCTGCTGTCTTCATACACACACACACACACACACACACACACACACACACACACACACACACACACACACACACACACACTTGATTTCAATGAGAAGAGAACCCCTACCTATCTAAGTACACAGCCTACAGAACACATATTTGATACAAACATTTCAGATTAAGTCTGACTTGGAGTGTGTCAGGCAACAGTTTAAAGCTGATGACATTAGCAGTGTCTGTTGAGGACAAGATAACATTGCCTCACATGCTGGTGTTAAATGATCTCTGTAATATCAAGCAACAGCCCACATACACAGTTGACTGCAGTGAGAATAGAACCCCTACATAAGTACACAGACTAAAGAATACAGCATTTAACACAAGCAGTATGGCATGAGTCTGATTTATTCTGGAGTGCAGGAGAAGTTATAGTACATGAACTCAGCAGGCCATGTGAGAGACAAGAGGTTGGGAGGCCTGTATGAAATAGATGTGTAGGCATGAGCAACTATCAAAAAACTGGCAATCCATGTAATTGGTGAAGTAACTGCAGGATATGCACATTTGCTACACTGTCTAGAAAAATACACACCCAGGTGACTACAGTGAGAAAGTACAATTGTGTAAACTTACCATAAATGTAGATATTTGAGTGTATTCATTGTTGCAGTCATTTCATTTGGGTTATCTGCCTGCAGGTAGCCCTCAGCTGGCCTGATTATCAAAGTCTTGGGTCCTGCATCAAATGCTGTCTCTTCTTCCATGACATCAGGTAGTCAGGGGTATAAAGAATGATGGAACAAATATCTCTTGGGAGTTTGTTCCAGGCTTGGGTGATGGAATGTTTATATAGGAGTTTGCCAGCTATTTTTTTGGGTTTCTAGATTTGTAGTAGTTGCTGATTAGAGGTACAGAGAGTCTGCGGAGGAGTGTAGATAAAGGTAAAGGAAGAGAGAGAAGGGCAGAATTAAGGTTTGTAAAGAATAAAGTGCAACATTTGAAGTTGTGACAGCAATAGAAGATGGGGGAATTCTTACCAGAAGTTAAACACTGAATAGAGGCAGGCAAGTGTGCTGCACTAGGGTAGGAAAAACAGATTATGGATGGTGAGTACAGTAGTGGGACCATTGACATTTTAGGTATTCTTTTATGGCTGATTTAAATTCTTTAACTTTGATAACAATCCTAATTTCCAGAGGGAGTTTGTTCCAAGATATGGCTGGATTGTGGCTGTAGAGATTGCAGCCAATGTTGTTCTTAGGTTGGTGGCTTGATGGATGGATGTCATCTACTTATAGTAGATGACATCAACAAGCCATGCGGGAGACAAGAGGTTGGGAAACCTGTATGACATTGATGTGTAGGCATGAGCAACTATCAAAAAACTAGCAAGCCATGTTATTGGTGAAGTAACTGTAGGATACACACATCTGCTCTGCTGTCTAGACAAACACATGCTTAGTTTACTGCATTGAGAACATAAACCCTACCTATCACAGTACACCACCCACAGAATATAGTACTTAATGACACATGCCTGTTTTACATATGAGTGCAGGTGAACTTATAGTAGATAACATCAGCAGGCCATGTGGGAAAAAGGAGTTGGGAGGCCTGTGTGAAATGGATGTGTAGGCGTGAGCAACTACAAAAAACTGGTAATCCACATAATTGGTGAAGTAACTGTAAGATACACACATCTGCTTTGCTGTCTAGACACACACACACACACACACACACACACACACACACACACACACACACACACACACACACACACACACACACACACACACACACACACACACACACACACAGTTGACTGCAGTGAGAACAGAATCTCTACCTATCTCAGTACACAGACTACAGACTACAGTATTTAACACCAGCACCACAGCAAAGGTCTGATTTATACAGAAGTGCAGGTGAACTTATAGTCAATGACATCAGCAGGTCATGTGAGGAACAACGACTTAGGAGGCCTGCATAGGCAATGCAAGCAAACGAAGAGCTAGCAAGTACGGTAGATGCACAGGCCAGAGAAACTGGTATGAAAACAAAACAGGCCAGCACCAGGAGAAATAAAGCAGTAGATGTTTATTATAACCAGACCGGTTTCAGCATATAGCTTTCCTCAGTGGTTTAACATGGTTGGCAGCACAAAAAATGCATTTATATGTAGTCCAGTAGAGCAATAACGACATCATTTCCTGTCAAGAAAACACGATTAAAAAATAGTGCAAAACAATTATATACAATAATAATGTGAAAAATAAAAGAATGTACATGAAAAGCAAACAAAATGAAATAAAAATATATATTGCAATATTCCACTCAAACAGTGTCAAGCAAAAACCTACTATAGACAATTAAAAATATTATAATGTGTCGTTTAAACCTGGTGGAAAAAGACCACCCAATTTGACAATCTATTTCTTTTCTTTAATATTTACTAGGTTATGCCACCCTGTTTTGAAGGATTTGTTTCCCAATATTCTATCTATGATGGTAAATGAAAAATTGGCTGTATTATTAATCAAGCAATGTTTATACAAGGCATTGGTCATTCTGGCATTCCTGATGTCCCCTAAATGTTCCGACATCCGGAATCTAAACTGTCTGGATGTTTGTCCAATATAAAATGCTTGACAGGTACATGTGGCTAAATAGATGACATAATCCGTTCCACAATTGGCAAAGCAATAGATGTCAAATAGTTTGCCTGTGTTCTTGCTAGTAAAGTTCTTGGTCTTAAAGACATTTTTGCAAAAGGAACAATGTCCACAGGGGTAACATCCAACTAGTTTCTCCCCTGATAAAGTTGTTTGGTGATAGATAACCTCCTGACGCATACTCTTTTTATAGTGTGAGAAATGGGAGCCTAGTGTTTTCCCCTTTCTGTATGAAAACTGACATCTATCACCCAACCAATCATCCAGTCATGTGTTAGTTTTAAGTATATTCCAATGTTTGTCAATAATCCCAATGAGATGCCCTGTGTTCCTACCAAGGGTGGTAACCAACCTGAGAATATCCTGGTTATTCCTAGTATATTTATCTTTATATGTCAGGAGGCTGTCCCTTGGTTGGTTACAAGACCATAGTAATGCTGATTTTACATTGCGTTGGCTGTACCCCGTTTTAGACCTATTGTTTCTGGAATTGGCTCACTTACAGTACCTCTGTCTGTTTTTTGACTGAGTATTTAAAACCTTTATTACCACACATTAGGGCCAGATTAAAAGACATGACTGAATTTTTGCAAATAGTCTCTCATTCTCAATTGGAACCCCATTGGTTAATGTGTACATTGGATGTTAAATCACTCTACACCTGCATTCCCCATTGGGCTGGGTTGATGGCATTGGAGTTTTGGCTCAACAAAATTAATATCTACAGCCCAGGTTTTAACACTCTTTTAATTTGCATGGCTGAACATGTACTCACTAAAAATGTGTTTTATTTCCAAGACCAATGTTATTGGCAGATTCAGGGCACAGCCATGGGTGCATCATTTGCTCCCATCTATGCTGATTTTTACATGGGGTATGTAGAGGAACATATCATCTATAATGATTTACACAATTTGTACCTACCTTAGATTGGCATTTGGCAACACTACTTGGACGATTGTTGGCTTGTATGAAGAGGGGGCATTGAATATCTTGAGGAATTTGTTGATTATCTAAATTGTAACAAATGGGGGGTAGACTTCACCGTAAACTACAATGCTAATGAAATTAACTTTCTTGATGTACACTTAGAGCATAAACCGGATCATACTTTAGGAACTACGGTCTATAGGAAGTATCCCCAATATAATAGTTTGTTACATGCCTCAAGTCTCCACCCTAAGCATATTATTAACAATATTCCCAAATCCCAGTTTCTCAGAATTAAGAGAATTTGTTCCTCACAGCAGAACCTTGCTCATTGCCATCAAGATTTAACAAACAGGTTTTTGAAAAGGGGGTAAAGCCAACACAATGTAAAATCAGCATTACTATGGGCTTGTAACCAACCAAGGGACAGCCTCCTGACGTATAAAGATAAATATACCAGGAATAACCAGGATATTCTCAGGTTGGTTACCACCTTTGGTAGGAACACTGGGCATCTCATTGGGATTATTGACAAACATTGGAATATACTTAAAACTAACACACGACTGGATGATTGGTTGGGTGATAGATGTCAGTTTTCATACCAAAAGGGGAAAACACTAGGCTCCCATTTCTCACACTATAAAAAGATTATGCATCAGGAAGTTATCTATCACCAAACTACTTTGCCAGGGGAGAAACTGGTTGGGTGTTACCCCTGTGGACATTGTTCCTTTTGCAAATATGTCTTTAAGACCAAGAACTTTACTAGCAAGAACACAGGCAAACTATTTGACATCTATTGCTTTGCCAATTGTGGAATGGATTGGGTCATCTATTTAGCCACATGTACCTGTCAAGCAATTTATATTGGACAAACATCCAGACAGTTTAGATTCCAGATGTCCGAACATTTAGGGGACATCAGGAATGCCAGAATGACCAATGCCTTGTATAAACATTGCTTGATTCATAATACAGCCACATTTTCATTTACCATCATAGATAGAATATTGGGAAACAAATCCTTCAAAACAGGGTGGCATAACCTACTAAATATTAAAGAAAAGAAATGGATTGTCAAATTGGGTGGTCTTTTTCCACCAGGTTTAAACGACAAATTATAATATCTTTAATTGTCTATAGTAGGTTTTTGCTTGACACTTTTTGAGTAGAATATTGCAATATATATTTTCATTTCATTTTGTTTGCTTTTCATGTACATTCTTTTATTTTTCACATTAGTATTGTATATAATTGTTTTGCACTATTTCTTAATCATGTTTTCTTGACAGGAAATGATGTAATTATTGCTCTACTGGACTACATATAAATGCATTTTTTGTGCTGCCAACCATATTAAACCACTGAGGAAAGCTATATGCTGAAACCGGTCTGGTTATAATAAACATCTACTGCTTCATTTCTCCTGGTGCTGGCCTGCATAGGCAAGCCTAGAGCACCACCAACTGACCCTGTCCATGAGGAAGCACACAGCATTATATAGTACACTATGTAGTGTGGTTGATAAATGTGTGGAATAACTACTGAGACCCCAGGGTTGTAGCACTTGTTTTGGGGGGGCAACACATGTATGTACTGTAAATATATGACATATATTTATATCAGGCCCTTAGTTTGCAATGTTTCTACTTGTAGTTTTATGTTATACTAAAGAAATGGACAATAAACATCAATAATAAAGCATCATATATACAGTTCCATAGCGTACTGAGCAGCGGATTTTGCATGATGGTTAACAAAGTGTTCACACATGCAAGATACACCTGTTTGCACATAGGTAAGCAGTGCACAAAAGTGAGCTGCATTGTTACCATCTCACAGTTAGTATTATCTAAGCCTTCTAGTTATCAGCACCATGTTTCCATGATGGTAAGAAGAGTGCAACAGTGACAAGCAATGCAATTTTAGGGTTATTGCATGTACAGGCAGTTTTGTATGTGTTGTTGGCAAAAGTGAAGGCCATGCTGTTTCAGATAGACAGAATACATGTACAAGACTATAGTACACAGTATACCCGCAGTCATGCATTTGATCATAAATGTTATAATACATAGATTATTAAATCAATAAAACCAATACTTTATGGAATTTGCTGTTTTCGAACACAGATCCATATGTATGGCTGTCCTACAGTTACACCTGTTGCCACAAGAAGGTTAAGGAAACAGTTGTCTGTATTGCATTTCATTGCTGTAAACTGCAATGTCACAGCACTAAAACAAAATTACAGCACTCTGCACTAGACTCAGTACCATTTGTACTCCAGGCCAGGTTTTTGCGATGGCCAAGGGCATTAATTGAGTGCATCTGGTTTCTATTTTTGGCTGTCTGATTCTTAGGTGGTCCATTTTTTCTGTGTCTGCAATGTTGTGCTTCGCACAAACCACATAAGCACAGCCAGACTTGCATTTATTTGTTCTCTGGTTCCACTGTTTGTGCTACACAGCACATCACAAAAAAACAGAATTAAAAATAAAAAAGTAGGCAAAAAAAGGAGACATACGTGAAATGAGAAAGAGACGGTAGAAAATGATAGTACACATGAGATGTTTCTACATAATATTGGATTTGAACTCTCACACCAATGCAGTTTCAGAAAACAGGACGGATGCCTTATTCCTCTTTGCAAGACAAAGAGCTTTGCAGCAAAGAATTGAAGTCATTCTGTGCCCAACCAACTGCATCAGAATGTACACTATCAAACCATCAGCTGTGATTTGTACATATAATTATCTTTATTATATTTGAATGTAGTGCACTTAGTGATCACACAATCTGTTATGATTATGCTTGCAAATATACAGCTCTGTCTTACATGTCTGTATTTCTTGGTACTTCATCAGTTATCTGAGCAGTAATCCACACTAGCAGCTCTGTCAGGTGAAGCAATAAAGCCATGAATAAAATTTTCAGTGAGCACTCATTTATTTAGCAGATTCCAACAGTTGCAGAACCACCAGCACTAACGCAAAACACATAAACATCTTAAAGTCTCCGTTTTCATTTGATACACTTCATCAGATGTGGGCCATCTGTAAATTATTCAATTTATAGGCTTAAAATAGTGACATCATGTAAAATAATCCAATAATAAAAATTCATACAAACTTTAAATTGTTAGCTTAAATTAAAATAAAGTGCTTTTATGCACACACAAAAAATGTCCTTATCATGTACATACTGTTTTAATCAAATAAATATTGTTAAAAGTGCTTTAACACTGTATTAAATAATGGGCAGGATTCACTAAGCCTCCGTGTAATAAGAGTTATAACTCATACAAGGAGGCTGCAGTTAAATGGAGTGATGTCAGCATGCTCTGCATATTCGTGAGAGCATGCTGAATCACACCTAAGGCTAACATGGTCCATGTAAGACAGTAGGGGGCATGTCCGTAGGCCAAGCCCTGTAAGCGGACATGCCCCCAGAAGAGTAAAAGTGCCCAAAGTAAACACCCATGACAGAGTCCATGGAAATGTGAATAAACACAACACAACACATGTCCCTACAGACTACGAACATAAAATTTACAAATGAACATCACATAATTTTTTTGAAATTGTAAAGATGTTTAACCATGAGTGCGCTCGTTTGCGCAGGCGTGCCCGTAGCGCAGCTACAGTTAGCAGTCAGTGAGAAAGCATATAAGAACTAAATATGCAAAGTAAGCCAAGAAGCAATAGCGTAGCGGTAGAGATGCTGGCTGAAGAGCAGGCATTCATGGTTCGAGCCCCCACAACTCCAGTTTTTATTTTTAGCAAAATAAGCACGAAACAAGTCCCTGAAAATATGTACACATAAAATCACATTTTATGTAAAATGTAATGAAATAGCCCATTTATATTGAAGAAATGTGAGGTAACAAAACAATAAAAAATGCCAGATGTGCCCATAGCTGAGCTACAGTTTAACAGGGTGAGTGCATCTGCCCGTAGGTGAGCAGTAGTTTAACTGGTGCAAAATGAGTGCCTGTAGCTGAGCAGTGGTTTAACATGCTAAATCTATGTGCCCCTAACTGAGCTGAGCGTAATATGCGTGCTGATAGCCAAATGAGGCTTAAACCAGCGTACCCCATTTGCGCGGAGCTGTGCACCGTGCAAACAAGCTAACCGACGGGCAACGTTGAGCAAGCCATATCAAAACTGCCTTTACACAGACACACCCCTCAGCATGTCTAGACAGTCATAAAAAATAAAAAGTAGTGGCTAGGTTCGAACCCAGGATACTATACACCATAGTCAAGGTACCAAACCACTAAGCCATGACAGCAGTACCTATAAATGCAATAATAGCTAATATATAGGAATGAATACAAACTGGAGCATAACAATGCAGGTTTACTGAAGTTGATACAATTCCAAAATGGCCAATCACAGATATGTGCGGGAAAAACGGACTATATAAGCCCCATAGGCGGGAATACACAGCATAAACAATTGTAGAACTGAACTGCATGCAGAATGACAGGAGTAGGAGAGGGTAGTTGCTTTCGAGCACAGAGGTGGGGCATTGAGGAGTCCAGATACATGGTCTGGCTCCTAGTCCACAATCATGAGGCCCAACTCATGCAGGGCCAGGTCCTCTGGGGAGCATACAGGGCTGAGGCGTGGGACCGGTTGGCTCATGATCTCACCAGTGCCACAGGGATTCCAAGGACTGGTGAGCAGGTCCGTCACCACCATGCGGACCTGAAGAGATGCAAGCAGGACCAACTGAACCTTTGGATCCAGGAGGCCAGGCAAATGCCCAATGCCCCACTACTGAGTAAGTTACATTTAATTATGTATGTAAGAAATTAAACTAGCTGATATTATGGAGATGTGTATTCCAATATGACTTCATTTATATTACAGCTGCAGGTGTCCGTCCTGCGAACTGCAGAGCCTATGGCGATAGGCTGGTGCGGTTGCGCCACCAGGCAGGTCAGTAATCCACTACCAGTAACTGTAAAGAAATATAAAAGTATGACAGTCAGCAAAAGAGTGCAGTGTAGTCACTAAGGAATAAAATCTGCAAGTAACAGTGTGAAAGTGTCTGCAAGTATTGCTTGATTACAAAAGTGTGCTGCAGCCTGTAAGCCAAACAGAAAAATGAAAATGTCTGACATAAATTCTGAAATAAAAATGCCCCACCTGTAAGAAAATAGTACACAACCTGCAGTAGGCTGAAAAGTATAGCTGCAGAAGATGATGAAATCACGTGTGAAATATATCCCTGTTGAAATACTGAAACATGACAGAAGTGAGACTGCTGGAAAGGATTGTAATAACTACAGGTAAAACATGTCAATAAAGCCTAGAAGTAAGTACCATCCTGAATAGTAAAAGGAAAACAAGTGAGAGAGTGTGAGAAAGTGTCATGAATCCAGCGATACAGTAGTAATAACCCCTGAATAAAGTATACTGCAGCCAAGACAGAATGAAATGCATGTGAGGATCAAAACCAAACAGGGAAATCTGTTCAAAGTGTTGCTGCATCTGGAATGTGTATCCCAAAATCTGGATATGTTGCTCTCAGTCTGCAATATGCAGATAGTATGATTGTCTGATATACCAAACATCCACACTTGTCTACAGCTATATAAAGCAAATGTAGCAGGATGATGTAGCTGAACAAAGCTAGATATGAATGTGTATGAAGAACAATAAAATGTATATTGATGTTGCAGTAACAGTCCTATCACCAAGTTGAAATAGTTATCATATAGGAAACTGTAGTTAGAACAGTAGTGTGTATATATCTGTAGCTATTAGAAATGTACAGCATATGTATTGGTATTTGAAGGTGTTAATATTATTTTCTTCACCCCACCCTATAACCACATATAACCCATTCCACGTGAAAATGGTATGTGCAATCACAATTAACACCCCTGGACGTTTGTCTTGTTGGGTCATATATATTTGCATGTCCGTTGATGCATCTGCCCTGTTCATACATCCAAACCTGATGGCCTGTTGCCATCAATTAACTCTGCATGTTGTTGGACTGTGTATTGCTGTTCAAATTATGCATGTGTTATGCACGCTGTTCAATGGTGTGAATATCTGGGTGTTTGGTTAATGGGAATACTAATGCATGCTGTTACAACTAATTGTGAATGGTATTATATGTCACTAACCCAAACTGTCATGACATAATGCAAAACATAGGACGACAGAGAAGGCGGGTTCCAGCGGACCCACCTCTCCCACCTCAGCTGGTGAGTGCACCTGGCACAAGTGCCGAGTCTGGACCCTCCTCCGGTGGCCCTGTGCCACCTGTGGGTGGAAGCGCTGCAGGGGATGGGGCTCGCCCCCCCCTCTGCAAGTGTGGCCGGAGGAGAACCACCACTCACCCTCCGTAGCGTCCAGACTGTGGTGCGTAGGGAGATTCGGGACTCTGTTCTCGAGCCCCTACACCAGCTTGAGGCATGGGTGGCACAATTTATGGGCATGCCTGTTGCCCAGCCTACACAGCCCCCAGCACAGCCCCGTCCTGGGCAGTGAAGGAACAGTGGCAACTGCCTATGGGTGGGGATATCAGTTCCACTGTTGCCATCTGTGGGCTCATGGGCTCTGGATATCCAAACCTCCGTCCCCGTCAATTGTGTAACCCCCCCCACACGTGTCATACACCACCCCTGTATGCGTCTTGTTTGTCTTGTCTGTTTACCTACCCAACCTACCTCCCCAGCTGTACCGACTTCCTTCACCTGACATACCACTCTCACCTGAAAAAAAAGGGCACTCTGTACCCACAAAATAAATTACGCCCCATACATAGCTGCCCATTCCGCACACATGTCTGCTGGACATGGAATCTATCAATTACAATTGGCTGTACAACAAGTATTATTGTTTTCCTGACACCTCTCTCAGGGGTGGAAGGTTTCAAATGTCACACCAAATTGCATACATATGCACAGCTGTTGCTGATGAAGAAATGGGCAGCTATGGGCCTTACCTACATCCCTCCTTCAAATCCCAAGCTTGTTTCCCTACTGTCTTACCCTCTTTGTGACCCCTTTTTCACCACTTTCTTGTCTCCCCATTTTCATTTCTTTCAAAGAAAATAGCGCGGGTGTGCGCCAGAGTAAGCACTGTTAAGCGGTTGTAAGCAGGTGTGCGCATGTGTGCGTGGAGCTAACCACCAGAGCGCATGCGTGAGCTCCGCGCAAACCAGCGCTAACCCGGTTACAACTGCTTAAAAGTGCCTTAGTCACTTTGATTGACAGGTCCTGTACTCAGTTCAAAAGCAATATAAAATCCCACTGTCAGTCCTGAACCCAGGACCTTGGAAACACTAGTCTGTATGACCTACCACTAAGCCATAAGTCTTATACAAGAACATTGTGCTAAAATAAATATAACAATTAATAGTAGGGATGAATGTAAAGGGAATATAGGATGTGTAATACCCAAAGCATGTCATGTAGAATAACTGTCAAAACTACTGGATTCCCATAATAGTAGTGTGTGAACAGAAACAGCCATGCTAGTTGTTAGCTTGTAGGTAATAATGTCAGTTAATGTACATATATAAATGTATGTATATGTACATATATATATATATATATATATATATATATATATATATATATATATATAGTTGTAGGTGTCATTGTGCATACACACTTACTACAGGGAACAGGAGAGAGGAATGGAGAGATGTGAATCTACAACACAGCCTGAATCTTGAGAGAGATACTAACCTTTACACTCACAGAACAGTGTCCACAGCATACCAGCATGGTCCCCGCCCTAACAATCTGAAAGGGCAACGCCTATCTCACATGCCCTTTTATAGCACTGACCTGAAATCACAGTGAGAACTGCAATCAGTACACAACTGGCTGTATGCAATTAGCAAATGCTGGCTTACAATTGGTGCAGAGGCCATCACATGGACCTATGCAGATACCTACAAAAGCATCCAGTACTAACACTCCACACATGCAATACATTCATTGCACTGTCTGGAAGCAGACAGAGGGAGAGAGAAAACTGAGAGAGAGAGAGAACAAAAAAAACCCTACACACTGTGACTCTGTGACTCTAAGCTGTCAGCAGTGACAGTAGCAGCAGGAATCAGAAGCAGTGGTAACACAACCAGCTGCGACAAACACAGGTAATGCAAAGTAGTAGGTTAATAGTGTGCATACTGTGAACCCTCCAAATGTGTCATAGGTCTGTATCTATAGGTATGTCCATGTGATATGTTGTGTGTACGTAGTTCCACCAAAAGGGGATGACCATACATTACATGTCAATCAGTGTTAGGCCATGATCCTGGCAGCAGTTGTCTGTGCGTTGCCCTCAGCAATGGCTGTAGTGACTGCTTTGAAAGGTCAGCCAGGTTCAAAAGGCAGGATCAGCCCATCACAAAGGCACACTGGCTGTGAACAAGTGTCTGCAGGTACCCGATATCACTGCATATGCATCCCATACTGCATAATTCCATAGCTTAGCAGACCAGGCCAGTTATGCATATGATGTGGTAGTTCCCAGGGTCAGTCGAGGTGCCTCCTTAGTGGTGTGGGACCACTGTCACTGTATGCCACTGTCCAGGTACATATCCTGTAGTACGGCCAAGATAAATTATCAGTGTTATATGCGGTTGTATGTCCTCGTGGAGTGCAGGTAGCACACATCCAGGGATACCATGAGGTCACAGTGATGCTGTGTGTTCTGCTCTGCTGAGGGTGGCCCTCACATGGACATGTGAGATGATAGGGAGGTTACATACAGCTGTGATAACTATTTCAACTGGCGGGGGAGAAGGAGGGGGGATATGTGCACCAAACCTGTCTGCAAGACTGTTGCCAATATCCGTGCATTTGGTGAATGTTAAGTAGGTGTGTATTAACACAGAGCATATCTGAGGCATTTGGTCCATATGTGTAAAATAACTGAAGAAGGCCTTGTGGTCATCCATAGTGTTTGTGGCCATTTCCCTCCCAGAGTAGGCCGTGGCCATTGTTATGATGGACCGTAGCATAGTACCAGTGCTGACCACAGATGCCTTCCCTTAATGTGAATGTGCTCTGTCCTGCAGAAGCCTCCTGCTATTCTTATACAATCTGCCTCTGTCTGGGGTCCACCGGACAGGATGCCTAACCTTTTTGCATAGGGTCTGGGTTAAAAATGTGTGTGCAAGTTCCATGCAATCTGTGGCATGTCCGTGGTAAGCATTTGCAAAGGGGTCAGAAGTGTGGGTTGTGGCTTCCACTGGCCCAGTGTGCTGCATGGATACCATCTCCGTCCCAACAAGTGAATAACTGTCTAATCACATACATATCAAAGTAGTCTACTGTGCTGGTGGTGGTGGTGGGATATGTATATCCAGGCCGAGTAACTTGTGTCCACATCACACTAGTGGATGGCGTCCCACATACAGTACCTTGGGATGAACCCCAGAGTGAGGTTGTGCATTGGACCTGTCAGTGTGTGCTGACCGATGGGGCATGCTACTATGTTGTGTGGAATGTGGCAGGTATTGTTGTACAGGTGTTGGCTGAGCACTGATATCTGGCCATGTACCTGTGTATCCACCACGACACACACACATGCAACATATGGGAGTAGTAGTATATCACTACACATGAGGATCATGTATAGTATGTGTGCCATATATTGCTGACATAGTCTGCTGATATCCTGTTTGTGTTCTCTTCCAGGGAGAAGGCGCGTCAGCGTAATCCCGCCTACTCTGCAGCGGAAGATGAGGAGATCCACCAGAGCCTGGTGCGGGAGTATGACATCCTGTTTTCCCGCACCAGTCAGAATCAGCAGGAGAGGGCTGCACTGTGGCAAGACCTTGTCCGTAGGGTAAATGATATTGGCATGCATAATAGGATATATGAGCAGGTACGACATCATTGCAGTGATTTAATCCGAAGTGTCCATCAGCGTGCATCAGATATCCACAGGCAACAGGTTGCCACAGGAGGTGGGGTGGCCACACATCCCCCCCTCACCAGACTGGAGGGGCTACTCCTAAGTGCTGTGGCTCCAGCGCCGGAACAGCAACAGCAGTACACCTGCATCATGATGGAGGCTGGATCCACACAGCAGCCCGACATGGAGCGTGCAGGTAATATGCCATATGTACACTTGACTGTTCTGTACACTGTTAGTTTATGCATGTGTAAGGTGTGTCCGTGGTATGTATCTGTCATCATAGTATGTAATTGTGCATGTGTGATACTGGCAATATCAGCAGCTGATGTGAAAGGCAACTGGTGTACTACTGCACTGTATCATATGCAATATCAATGGCACAGTTGTGCCCACTGACATTAATCTCATCATTTCTGCAGGTCCCTCTGGGGTTACAGCAAGGCAGGCCATCCATGCTGGTGAGTGTGTTTAACATAACCTATAATAGTCCTGATAATGCTAGTAACAGTAGTGTAACACAGTAGTGCTCTGTGTGTATACGGCGGGGTATGCATGTGTGCATGTGTGCAGGTGTGCCTGTGCCCATGTGTGCATGTGTGCATGTGTGCAGGTGTGCAGGTGTGCCTGTGTCCACGTGTGCATGTGTGCATGTGTGCATGTGTGCCTGTGTCCACGTGTGCATGTGTGCATGTGTGCCTGTGTTCACGTGTGCATGTGTGCATGTGTGCATGTGCACACGTGACCACCTGTGCATGTGTGCATGTGTGCATGTGTCCATGTGTGCATGTGACCACGTGTGCATGTGTACATGTGTCCATGTGTGCATGTGTCCACATGTGCATGTGTCCATGTGTCCACGTGTGCATGTGTGCATGTGTGCATGTGTGCCTGTGTGCATGTGTCCACTTGTGCATGTTTGCATGTGTGCCTGTGTCCATGTGTGCATGTGTGCCTGTGTCCATGTGTACATGTGTGCATGTGTCCATGTGTGCATGTGTCCATGTGTGCAGAAGTGCATCACTGGTAACAATGTCTGGAGAATGTAAACTGTGTTTCCTGTCTTCCTCCCACAGGTTCTGGTGCTGCTCTGGTGATCTGCAGCAGGGAACCTGAATCTTGTGCCACGGGTACTGGTAATGATGATATTTGTGTAATGGTACAGGAAGGTGTGTCAGGGTCTGCCATTGGTCAGCCAATTGACAGTACACAGCTGTCAATCCTATCATTGCACACAGTCATCCTGCCAGTACATCCTTTGTCACCATTGTCGCTAGGTGATGAACAGGATACAGTGGGCATAGACCAGGGTAATGTGGTACCTGTGGCACATGCATCCCCACACAGCTGCCATGGGCAGGGTCCTCCGATGGTACCACACAGACAGTTGCCCATGGGTTCTCGTGGGAGCATCCGTGGGCGTACTTCCTCTGGCCGATGTGCCCAAAGAGGTCTGTCAACCTCAGCTATGTTTCGGACTGTCATGCAGGCACAGTCGCGTATGGAAAGGTACACCAGACAGGGTCTGAGGGAGCTGAGAGCATGTTGCACAGCCATGACAGACAGTATGCGTGACATTGCGGATGCTATCCGTAATTTCACCGATGTCATAGACAGACGTTGTGGGGACATATTACAGCAGTTCCACAACCAAATGTCCATGAGCCAGGGCAATGGTGGGCGTTTGCGGCATCGATGTGGCCATATGCCAGCAACAGCAGCAGCTGGCAGTCGGCGCGGATGACAACAGGCTCACGCATGCCCCCATAGTGCCAGCTGCAGCCCCAGCAATGCTGGGTCTGTGCTGTCATCGGAACGCCCCAGGAGACCAAGTGCACTTGGCTCTGGACAGTCCCAACAGGGACCTTTGTCCAGTCAACACACAGCTTCTGATGACAGTACCCAGTCTGGCTTAGTACTGGATACGGTCCGTAGCACCCCTGCCAGGCACAGATACCGTGTCCGTGCCCACAGACACTGATCTGTATGATCTGCCAGGTGCAGTCTGTGGCTGTCCACAAACCCCTGTATATGGCAGCCATGAGGTGGAACTGTGTGCGTGCATACACACATGCGAAATGTTAACACCTAGGGTGACCACATACATGCACACACTGCACCAACACTGCCCCACCCTGTACTGCTGCCCCTCACCAACACACATACACACACACGTCAATTGGTGGTATCAGTGGCTGACTCAGGCATACCTAATTCACACCCTGTGCATATGAGGACACTGTGCCACCTCCTGCAATCTCCAACATCATTGCGGGAACAGGTAAACATGTTGCTGATGCACAGGGTGACTACATAGAAGTGTATTAGTAGTATCATGTTGGTAACAGTACAGTGTGCTGCTATGACTGTGTGTATATCCCAGCATGCCTGCTGCAGTAACTGTATGAATGTCCTGAATTGTTATCTGCACCCATAGTAAATACCAAAGTGTAACAGCTGCACATAATTGCATGCCAGTGGTAAGGTTGTCAACAGATAGCCGCATACAAGGGTAGCACAGGGGGGAAGCTAACGCAAGTAGTGATATGCAATGGTGGACATGTACAGTAATGGTGTCAAGTTGCCCACAACGACTATGCAATGTGGATGTTTGCGCATGTAGATATGTGTGCAGTACCAATGTAATCCAAATCACAAATAACTATGACATAATATCAGTTCTACCATGGGCATCTGCGCTGTGTATTCCTGGGTACATGTTGATAGTGCCTACATATTTGCATTGTTACTTACTGTTATTGTTACCCCTTCTTTGTTGTACAATGCACTACTTCCAGCCCTGCTTACTGTAGCTTTGTTTGCATGCATGTTCGCTTGGGGTTCCCTGGAACACTGCTTACACATGCAATGCAGAGTTACAGTGCTTCTGTAGACTTCTAGTGACATCTGCATAGCGTATGATACGTATGTCAACTTTACACATGACAGAACATCACTGTCTGTCCTGTACGCATGTACATTGCCTGTGACACATTGCACATGTCTTACCTGGCATTTACCCACGTGCAGTCATATATGCCAGTGCTATGAAACAGTAGCAGTACACCCACACATACACACCTTCAGTATGTTGTTCCCCATTGGCCCTATGTGTTGGTACTCACCATGGCAATCACACTACTAGGGTAGCATGTGCAAAGGTAACCTGTGAATCACCTCTATGGTCCAGTTGTGGTTTATGTGAGTCATGTGGCAATGTCACAGCTGCCACATGTATGCAGTCAGCCATCACCCTTGGCCAGGAACGTACAACACATGTGTGGGATGCCACCACACAGCCAATCTGTGGACTGAGCTCTCTGAACCCAGTAATGCCATACCCTGTCATGTGGCATGTCATATATGCTACATCCTGGACAAAATTCAACCCCAATTCCTGCTGCTACTATTGATAAAACCCCTGAAGATGTTTCTGATAGTTTTGACCAATTCTTTACTGAGACATTTCAAGCCCTAGCTAGCCATCTACCTCCTAGCTCCCCTGGTCCTGAAAGTAGCACCCCTAGAAACCTACTTGCGTTCAGCTGCCAACCAGTCGCCACTTCACTTCTCCGTACCTTGATTGAAAAAGTGAAACCCACTACACTTTCTGCTGATCAACTCCCTGCCGAGTACCTACAAAAATCAGCTGATGCTATTGCTTACCCCATCTCAAAACTAATCAAACGAACCATGGTAAAATCTAAATTTCCCACCATCTGGAAAATATCCTATGTAATCCCACTTCACAAAGGAGGCAGCTCTACTGAATTCTCCAATTATAGGCCAATAGCTATACTCTCTCCACTTGCAAAGATTATGGAAACTTTATTCATAGACAATTCATGCATCACCTAATCCAAAATCGCCTTATGGCAGACACTCAGCATGGCTTCCGTCCTCATCACAGCACTACTTCAGGCCTCCTAGCCTTTACTAACACCATAAAGCATACTTGCAACACTAATTATATATCCTCAGCCCTCTTTTTGGATCTTTCCAAGGCATACGATATGGTTGATCACCAACTTGTAATCCACACCCTGCAAACATTCTGTCTAGATACTGGAGCCTTCCAATGGTTTCAATCCTACCTGCATGGTCGACAGCAGGCTGGCCTCTGGCAGAACAAACTCTCTAACCTTCTACCTAACACCCTCAGAGTACCACAAGGCTCTATACTAGGGCCCTTGCTGTTCTCCATCTTCATTAACGACCTTTATACTGTCATCCCAAGTCAGCTGTATCCAATATGCTGATGACTCTACTCTGATCTGCTCAGCCACATCTCCAGTAGAGTTATGGTCAGCTACCCAGACCACCTTTAATACAATAGAAAACTGGCTTTCTGAACATCGTCTGATCCTAAATCCCAAATAAACTAAACTCCTGTTATTTCACCAACACGTAGGTCTACCGCTTTCACTTTTACCATAACATCAACTGATGGCACAATAATCTCCCCTGACACATCTACTAAACTATTAGGTGTCATCATAGACAATAATCTCAAATGTGACCTACATGTTAACCAAATTATCAAAGCCATCAATAAAAAACTAGAGTCACTTTACAGAATAAAAGCCTTCCTAACCCCTCCAGCTAAATGTGCCATAGCTCGCTCACACCTTCTTTCAACCCTTCTGTATGCATCCCCTCTATTCTCAAATATGAACAAGACTGTCCTTAACAAACACTCAATTTGCTACAACCACATTGCCTGGTTTGCCACTGGGCTGCCTTTTAGGACATATCATTGCATCAATCTAAATCAGCTTGAACTACCCAGCCTAATACAGTATAACCAACTGATTATGGCCTATAAAATCCTCTATAATCTGGACAATACTCCTGCACTTCAAATATTATCACCCCCTATAACAATCCTAGACCGCTTTGATCCTCTAACAAACTACTAATTCAGACTAGCAAATTTAATAACACAGCTGGTGATTCTCTCTTTGCAAACTCTGTAAGTAGATCCTGGAACTCACTTCCAGCTGATATTACTTTACTTTCCACCTTAGGTCAATTTAACACTAGACTCAAACAACATTTGTCACTTAACTGTCTATGTCAATGTATCAAGCCTGGCTAACTCGAATGTGTAAAATCTGTTAACCAGTTTACTGTGTAATTTAATTTAATCCTGACTTGTGCTCAGGACTAACTTTAACCTGTGGAACATGTTTAACTTGCTTACTTATGTAATCTCTGTAAATAATCTGTTTGTAATATGTAATGCTGGTATTATGTAATGCTGTATCTGCTTACCCTTGTAGATTTTCTCCCCCCCGGCCTCCGCTGGAAATGGACATGCATCCAGTCGGACTATCCCGGTCAACAAATGTAGGATAAATAAATAAATAAATAAAATATATTACAGTGACTACAATACAAGTCAGACATTGACACGCACTGACAGCATGCTGAACACACTGGGGCATACGTGGGGACTCAGAATAGCATCCTGCCTGAGCATCACACACCTCCGCAGCTGGCACACAGGCATATGTTCCGTCGGAACAGAGCACATGCCACACATGGCACACACATCCCGTGTGCCACACACTCACAGCCTGTAGGGCTACACAACACACCTGCTACAGACGTGTCAGGTACCTGTCTTGGTTGCTGCACTGGGGTCCCGCTCAACAGGCTGTATCTGGTGAAGGTCACAGTGATATGCCTCAGGGGCACTATGGTCTACCACAGAACACATGTATACAGGTCATTCAGAGGCATGGACACATATGACTCACTCATTGACCATGCCAGTATGGCTGACCTGAGACATATCTCCCTGGACTACATGATAGGGAACATAGAATGGGTCTCTCAGCATGTGGCACAGGCCAGTATGAGCCTGATCTTGGTTGCCAACATACCCTCACCAGGTATGCTACCACTATATGTGGGAAAGGTGTTGTATGTCTACATTATGCTCAGTCTCCAATGTCATTCATAGGGTATCCGCTGGCTGTCAACGTGTGCTTACATGCTAGGGAAGCCACAATGATGTGCAAGGGTCATCTTGCACGTGACACTCATGGCCCGATGTATAATGGCAAAGCTCCTTGATACACACATACTGCCTTATGCTGCAGGACACGGTTTACATAGCCACCTCCGTGGGTATCACACAGGTTAGGACACTAACAGTGCTGCTACACAACAACAGCAGTGTACACCGGAAGATGCATGCACCGGCCACTGTCCTCAGCACGGTGAACTGCAATGTCTGTGCAGTACCAGATTCCTGATTCATGGCTCACAGTTATTACCTATCACTGACAGGTTATGCCCCATACCATGCCTGTTGTCCCCTACACATGTAACACACATGGACATGGGGGTGGTATCCCAAGGCATCACAGATACACACACCTCCAGGTTGTTGGCACAGCACAAAGCATCAGGGCCTAATCATGTGCAGCTAACAATGTGTCGGACTGCCATCTGGTTCATAGCCTGGCACACACAACCCTCCCATACACAGGAAGACCACCTATCCTCCATAACAACACTGGCAATATGACAGTCTTAAGAACTGTGTTTATATGGCTGGACTGCATCCAGCCAAACATTGTGCGTGAGCATTACTGTAACTACAACACACTAGTTGAAGGGTTCACAGCATGTGGTCACTGAATTGCAGTTGAATGACATGTTACCACTACCACAACAGGTGGAAACATGCAGCACCTGTACATCGACTACATGTACACTATATGGCCCAGACCTGATGTGTATCCCCTGCTGTAGGTATTTTACCATATACACCCACACTGTATAGACACATACCACGTGCGGACCCTGCACAGTAAGACACAGCCATATTGGTATACATTGCAAATACCATTTATCCACTCGAGGCATGTGTCAGACATGGTAACTACTGCAGGTCACAGGTATTTATGTCTATGTGTCACACACATACATCAAGTGTGCAATGCCATTGCTGGTTTAGGCAATGGCATGCATTGTTATGTACAAAGACCCACACAAGGTCATACTGTGTGACACAACCACACATGGCAGTTGTGGGTTACCAAAACATACCTATCTGTACTCTGACAATGGTAATAGACACAGTAGCAGAGCGCACTATTGGCATTACTAGCCAACTAGCCCTGTTTGGCTGTGCTGATAGTGTGGTGACATCCCCTGTGTTTACTGGGGGAATATGCAGCATCTGGTGTATTGTAGTATTTGCCAAAAGGATCTGTTCTCTCACACTTGCATTTACACACACCCTACTACCCCTGTATAGACACATACCGCGTGCGGACCCTGCACAGTAAGACACAGCCATATTGGTATACATTGCAAATACCATTTATCCACTCGAGGCATGTGTCAGACATGGTAACTACTGCAGGTCACAGGTATTTATGTCTATGTGTCACACACATACATCAAGTGTGCAATGCCATTGCTGGTTTAGGCAATGGCATGCATTGTTATGTACAAAGACCCACACAAGGTCATACTGTGTGACACAACCACACATGGCAGTTGTGGGTTACCAAAACATACCTATCTGTACTCTGACAATGGTAATAGACACAGTAGCAGAGCGCACTATTGACATTACTAGCCAACTAGCCCTGTTTGGCTGTGCTGATAGTGTGGTGACATCCCCTGTGTTTACTGGGGGAATATGCAGCATCTGGTGTATTGTAGTATTTGCCAAAAGGATATGTTCTCTCACACTTGCATTTACACACACCCTACTACCCCCCCTCCCTACCACACACGCACACTTGCCATTTGCAGGATTTATTCCCCTACCTTACTAAGTCACGACACGTCAGAGAGACGCATTAGCAAAGCGCACTATTCGGATTACTAGATAGTTCCTCTTCTCTGGCTGTACTTATAGGGTGCTGACAACATCAGTATTTTGAAAGGGTAATGTGCATCAGGTAGTGTGATCTCCTGATTGCCAAAATTAACATGTTTTTCATACGGAAATGCACACACACAAACTCCCCACATCCAAACACTTGCAGGTTTCAAACCCCTTCCTAAATATGTTATGGCACTTGAAAGTGATGCTGTAGCAGGTTGCACTATTCTGAGTACTGGCAGATGTTTCTTCTCCAGCTGTATGTATAGGGTGCTGTCATCATCACTGTTTGGAAAGGGTAATGTGCATCATGTAGTGTGATCCCCTGATTTCAAAAAAGCACATGTTTTTCATACAGAATTGCGCACACACAGAGTCCCCACATCCAAACACACACACATGCCATTTACAGGTTGTAAACTCCTACCTAACTATATTATGACACTCGGGAGAGACGCACTAGCAGAGTGCGCTATTCGAATTACTGGGAGGTTTCCCTTTTCCTGCTTGACTTATAGGGTGCTGACATCATCAGTGTTTAGAAAGGGGAATGTGCATCCTGTAGTGTGTTCTCAAAGTTGCCAAAAGGCACATTTCTCTCACACAAACACTACCCCCCCATCCAAACACACACTCGTCATTTGCAGGATTCAAACCACTAGCTAACTATGTTATGACACTCGAGTCAGACACATTAGCAGAGTGTGCTATTCACATTACTTAGAGGCTTTCCTTCTCCTGCTGTACTTATAGGGTGCTGACATCATCTGTATTTAGAAAGGGGAATGTGCATCCTGTAGTGTGCTCTCCCAGTTGCCAAAAGGGACATTTCCCTCACACAAAATTGCATACACACTAACCCCTCTTATCCAAACACACACACTTGCCATTTATAGGCTTCAAACCATTACCTAACTATGGTATGACACTTAAGTCGGATGCATTAGCAGAGTGCGCTATTCACATTACTGGGAGGCTTCCCTTCTCCTGCTGTACATATAGGGTGCTGACATCATCTGTGTTTAGAAAGGGGAATGTGTATCCTGTAGTGTGTTCTCCCAGTTGCCAAAAGGGACATTTCCCTCACACAAAATTGCACACACACTAACCCCCCTCCTCCAGACACACACACTTGCCATTTGCAGGATTCAATCCACTACCTAACTATGTTATGACACTTGAACTGAACGCATTAGCAGAGTGCTCTATTCACATTACTGGACGGCTTTTCTTATCCTGCTGTACTTATAGGGTGCTGACATCATCTGTGTTTAGAAAGGGGAATGCGCATCCTGTAGTGTGTTCTCCCAGTTGCCAAAAGGGACATTTCCCTCACACAAAATTGCACACACACTAACCCCTCTCATCCAAACTTGCCATTTGCAGGATTCAAACCACTACTTAACTATGTTATGATACTCGAGATGGACGCATTAGCGGAGCGTGCTATTCGCATCACTGGGAGGATTTTCTTCTCCTGCTGCACTTATAGGGTGCTGACATCATCAGTGTTTAGAAAGGGGAATGTGCATCCTGTAGTGTATTCTCCTAGTTGGCAAAAGGGATACTTCTTTCAAACAGTCTTGAATGCACACTAACCCCCTCCACACACACTGAGCATGAACAGGATTCAAACACCTATCTAACGACACATGCATTAGCAGAGCACGCTATTCGCATTACTGGGAGGTTTCTCTTCTCCTGCTATACTTATAGGGTGCTGACATCATCAGTGTTTAGAAACGGAAATGTGCATCCTGTAGTGTGTTTTCCCAGTTGCCAAAAGGGACATTTCCCTCTCACAGCCTTTCACACAAACTCCACTCACCCACCCACACCCACACCCACACCCACACACTGAGCATTTGCAGAATTCGAACCCCTACCTAACTATATTATGACACTTGAGGGAGACGCATTAGCGGAGCACACTATCCGAATTACTGGGCATATGTTCTGCACCTGTAGTATTTATAGGGTGCTGACATCTTTATTTCTACAGAGGTATGTACATGTAGTACTACCTGTCAGGTGGGGGATAGCATATATATGCATTTGCAGCCACCTACGTCAGGGTCAGATATGCACATCGCACTGGCAGGTTATGTTCTACACCATGCTTTGGGACCACAGGACCTGTAACACACAAAACAACCAGTCCAGAACACCACACCCACATCCAGGACACACACTTAGCTTCCCTGGGAACAGCGCCAGGATATGCAGGTGTTCACATACACCATTCCAGTTGTTAAGATCAGGTACAGGCATATTGTGTGTGAGAACTACTCAGGCCTCTACCACTTTACCCTACAGCCACTACAATTTGTGGGTCCATGTGCTATGGCAGAACCACACACCACAGCCACATGGGGGAATACATATTGCACCTGTCCATCTGCAATGTGGGTACTCACTGTTCCACACCAGAGGTAGACCACCATTGTTGATATCTGACCATACCCACCTTTCCATGGACATCCATATCCCATCTCCAACCCCCAGGCAAGGTTGTCACTGCACACAAACTGTATTTAGCACAAGCAGACTCTACACTTGTGTAGACTGGGGTGGACGACTTCAGAGGACCCATGCTGGGGACTATAGTGGCCACTCAGCATAATCCTTGACAATTGCATTCTATGAGCATGTGTACGGTTTGCATTGGTCATGCTATCCCACATATACCCATGACTGCTCCACAACAAGACACCTGTCAGCTGTACACCAGCCATATATGCACCATACAACAGACAGAGTGACCTAATACATTGCAGAGCTGTAGCCCACAGAGGGAGGACATCTGTGAACAGTTCCGGCATGGCACTTCATTCACACATACTCATTACAACACAGTGTTGACAGTGGAATCGTCCAGAGAATGCAGATAGGGCTCCCCTCAGTCTGTTATTGACGAACACCTACTGTCAGAGATCCTCATCAACCCTCTCACAGCACACACCGACAACATGGCTGTGGCTTAGCACATTCAATCCCTGGGACCTCCACGGTGCCCCTGCTTGACAGAGGCACAGCTCACTAGCCTCACATGTTGCCTTCTGTGACCTACTTTACAGTGGCACAGTAGCCTACTGTCCTGGGGATGCAGATGCCAAGCACACTCTGGTTGAGCTGTCATTCCCTAGGGCAACAAGCCTAGTATTGACCTCTACACCCATATGTTCAATTGTCGGATGCACAATATTTGTTGTGCTGTTCTACTGTTTGCAGGTCTTTATTGCCATAGCATTCCCTGTTCCTATGACCAGCTTGTGTATCTGTGGAAGATGTTTGCATATGACGGTGATCCACTATATCACTTATGTCTCTGTAGTCATTTACTGTGTGCACTGGGCAGATTGCTGTGTTGTGGTTGGTTCCTGGACTGACATGTACAAATACCAGATATGTGTGGCCAACTGCTAAACGGAGATATGGCCTAAGTGTGTGAGCATGCCCAGTTCAGCCTTTCCATGGCATGCTGTCTGACATATGCCTCACTTATCAAAGAGTGCGAGCATGTCCATTGTGAGCTTTCCATATGTTGCAGTCCACCACATATTTGGGTGTGTGTGTGTGAACTTCAACAATATCTCACATTTATGGTTGTGTGTTGGGTGTCATGTTGTGTACTAACTGGCCAACTGCTTTGTGTCTCCTACAACAGGGATTATACTGTGCCTGCAGGGATTGCATGGGATACTTTGCAGACAGTTCTCAACATACTTTCATAATGACCTAACACTGTAGTACCGTATAGTGTACTGGTTCAGTACTTTCACTGTGGTGGACAGTATCCTGGGCTTTAGTCCTATGACTGCTTGACATCTTCATAGTGAGCACAACAGACTGTGTAGGGGCCAGTTGTGCACATATGACCATGTTGCATTATGTTCAGATATGGACTTCATACACCAGGCTTGTCCAACATTGCTAGTGTATTCCACAACATGGGTGGACATTTGCAAAACACTAGCAATGTTCCCTAGGCCATTTCTGATGCTAGTCACAGGGTGTGTTTGTCCTTCGACACACATTGTAACTGGAGTTTGCCATGACATATGTCATGGTTAGTATACTGTGCCTCCGTCTACCTCTAACATAACAGTGATACCCAGGGTTAGCCTACCATCTCCCATCCACTCATCAGGATTCCTCTTGAGGGGTGTCGATATGTGACTCTCTGGCTGACCTGTACCAGGAGTTTACTGAAGAGTGGGGGTGCCTTCTGTGTTATGGATCATTCTGTACAGCTTGTCCTATGTATGTCAGTGCTGGTGTTCAGGTCTCTCATGTGCATAGCTCACTGCCATTCAGATTGTACAAGGTGCAACATGTTCATTCATTCCAGGTTGGACATGGCTTCATACATCAGGCACAGCTTTCCTGTAGCTGGGAAGGATGGTGGTGTGTGGGGCTGCAGTTTGTTTACTCAGGCAACACATGGCATCTGTTCATGCTCTTTGCTACTCCAGGTGGGGTACTGTTGTGGACTTTACAGTTGATGGAGGTGTCTGCTGCGGTATATCCCACAGGGGCTATTGTAGTCACTTGTGACGCTGATGGAGGATGACTGCAAAGCCACAGTGAGTTCCCCTTATCTACATCTGCCAACCTTCATGTTTGGGTGGGTATATAGTATATGTTTCTGCGAACACTACAGCCACATATTTGATCAGTGCAGGAAATCTATCACCTTTTGTACCCAGGTCTCACATTACATGTTAGGTACCTCATGGGTTAACACCTGTATGGTAATTTGTGGGCACTTACTGTATATCCATGGTGGTTGTCTATACACAGTTCTGCAATTAGCTTGCTGACATGGCTATGGCTACAGTTGTCTGTTTGTAGGTGGCCCTTTTGTGGGTTGCTTGTGTCAGCTGGGGGTCGGATATTGTGGGCTGTTTGTACTCCTCTGCATACATGTTCAGTCACAGTCCTTCCATGTTGGCCTATACCTATGGGACATATATACAGAACCAAGACCAGGCCTTGTGGGATGCCACTCATATCTGCTTTGTAGTCTGACATGGATGCGGCATGTCTGACCATGTCAGTTCTGTCCTTGGTCTGGTTTGCAACCTCTCTACTGACATATGGGTATATATTTAAGCTGGTGAACATATCCATACTGAACTCATACGGTATTGTCTAGAAGCATGTGCACGGTCCAGCTACACTGTGTGGACCACATTGCCCTCATCAATGACCTTAATGACTGCTTCAAATGGGTCAGACATGTTTAGGGGCAGGTTCTGCAGTTACAACAGCCACACTGTGTAGGGTCCAGTATCAGTAGGTCCACAATAGCCTTCTGTCTGCGGTACATACTGATCCTTTCCATAGCTGTGCAGAACAAGCTTGTCAGGATCCTGGGGTGGTAGTTTGGAGTATCCATTCAGGCAACACCTTTGTTGTGATGGACCACTGTTGTTGTACACTGCTCTTTGGGTACATATCCTGTGGTAAGGCTGACATTGGGCAGTAGTGTGATTTGGCATTCCATTATTCTTGGAGACCATGCTGGCCTCAGCACAGGACACCATCACATACCTTTGCTGCTGTGTGTTCTGCTTTGCAGATGATGGCTGTTACCTCAGCATCTGCAATGTCAGGGGACCATCAGTCTGCTGGGATAGGTATTTTTCACTCGGGGGGGGGTGTTTGCACTGCACCTGACAGGTTGTATGTTAGCAATATGTGCGTGTGTTTGGTATGTTGTTTGTAATATCTGTGTGATTCAGAGCATATCTGTGGATGCCCAACATGGTTCCTACTAGCCAGAGTGCGTGTGTCTTTCACCATCCCTTGCTATGTTCTATTATGGCCATTTATGAAGTTCTTCTCTGTGCCTCTGTCTGGTCTTGACACAGTGAGGACCCCCAGTATACATGTACGGTCATCCATCCACTTGGCAATATTCCTGTTGAGGGGTGTCAGTGAGGGGCTCTGCCTACCATGGATTGGGATCCTGTTTCTGGGTGTGGGGAGCCTCTAGGTTATGTATCTGTCCCTCCAGCACATCTTATTTTATTATGTGTTGAGGCTGACATCTGTGACTCTCACAGTTCCAATGGCTTTGATTTCCTGTGGTGGAGCATGTCCATTACACTTGTGTTGGACATGGCCTTGTACAACAGACATACAATGCCTCTGTGTAGGCAGTCTGTGACTGCAGTCAGCTGGGGTGTCTACAGCCAGGCAGCATATGACATATATTTCACACCCTTTATCCTGTTGGTGGGGTAACTATGAGGTCTTCCGAACCGCTGCAGGTGTCACGTACGGTACATCCCATATGAGTCATTGTACTAGATTATGGGTCTGATAAGGGAACAGTACAGTGGCACAGTGACCTCTGTTGATGTAGATGTGAATCCTTTCATGATACGGTGTCCAATATCGACAATCTTCATAGCCACATTGGCATTGTGAGTGTCACATGACAGATTAATGTCGATCTGTGTCCCTAGGTCCCTGATTACTCCTTGCATACATAATGGTTTGACACCTATGTGGTAATTTGTGTGTACCTTGTCTGGTATTTGGTGGGGCATTCATACTGTCCAGTGTCTTCCGGATGTCTGGGTGGAGTTCTTGTGTGTGAGAGTGTGGTCTGTCGCATGCTACAGACTGTATAGCAGTTTTGACTACAGTTATGTGCACATGGGTGGTCTCCGCTGCTTTGTGCATTGTCAGTTACCTGGCCATATGGGTGTCTGTGCTGCATATGGATACTCCCCCTCCTTTGATGTTTTGGTGCAGGTGTTGGGGCCATAACACATGATATGTGGTATAACCTAGTAGTGCTGGTGTGCTATCACTAGGCTTGCAGCAGGCTTCTGTCACTGCACAGACATCAATGTTCTCCATAATGGGAAGTGCCTCAGCGGCATGCATATTGCAGTTTACACATCTGGCATTGGTCAGCATTACCCTTATGTTTCCTACCACTTATGTTTTCTAGGGTGGTGGGTAGTCTTTCTGGCCTTCCCTACATACGGCTCTATGGAGGCAGCAAAGGCCTTATCCGGTATCCAGATGCACAAGGGTAACAGGTGCAAGCCATCCCTGGAACAGCAGCATGGCTTGTCATGCTTGACATCTCAAGCAGACAGACATTAAACCTTCTTGGACTGACAGCTGTAACTGTGCCAGCTGTTAAGCATGAGCATTCTGTGTTTGTACTGTGGCATCATTCTTGGTGAGGGTTGGATGCTGCACACAGCCAGTGTCATACCGGCCTGGGGTACATACTCAGAGGGACCATCCATGTCTCTTTTCATGTTGACCAGGGAGGTACATCTCAGGTAATTCACACCAGCATGGACATTGAGTGCATCATATTTCTGCTTGCTTTGGGGTGACCTGCGTACTTGTGTTATGTGGCATTTTGTGGCAGCCTACAGGCAGCTTACTCTACCCTTTCCCTTGTTCAGTCTGGTGAGTGGGACAGCAGTGTGTCTGCCTATACAGACACCTATTACGACTGTATCAGGCATGTTGTTTCTCCTTCTGGCCTGTGACTGTTTGGCACACCAGCTTTGCGTACTATTCATTGCATGTGCTATGTTTGAAGGTTGTGGTTGCTTGTGATCTGCTTTGGAGGCTTCTGTTGGTATGGTGTGTTTGTAATTAAGGCCTCCGGGAATATTTGTCTGTGTTTATGTGTTTGGTTTACAGTTGTGGTAGGTCTATGTGGGACTGGGTTTGTGGTGTATGTGGTTACCTTCTCCTCCTGACTAGTTTTGACAGTACTGAGTTGGTGGAGCTCAACCTCTGGTTTGAATACATGGATGCATCTATCACATATATTTGTATTTATTGGGGGGTGTTGTGGTTGTCTGTGTACTTGGGACTGGTGTCACATTGCCTCTGGATTCACAGATTCTACTTGTTGTGGCTGGACTTAGTGGATTGTATGTGTGGATATATGTTATTGCATACTACTGGTCAGTGATTACTTCCCTTTTTATGTTTGCTCTATCATGTGGTAGCTTCCTCATTCTCTTGCATGGTTTGGTAATGGCTGGAGTCCAGCATGCCAGATGCCTGCGTGTATGGCATTGTGTGTTGTTGTTATTTGTGATTGCATACTCCAAGCATTCCAGGCTGTGTTCATGGAATGCCTGTATAACATGTTCTGTGGTGTGTCCCATATTCTGCACTTGCACAGGGCCTTTTGTGGATTCAACATCGGTTTTGAGGGCTGCAACCTATGCTTTACACATGTTTTTCACTGTGGTATTCTGGCCAGGGACTGGGGTCAGGATGTCTATATCCAGTGTGATTACTCTATGGTCTGGTCTTACCAGTGAGGGGTGCACTTCTCATCTTGGCATCCAGTACACATGTTGCTGATTATCACATCCAGTATGCTTACCCCTCTTGTGGGAGTGGTACATTGTTCCTGGGCATTTTGGTTTATGGATTCTGGGAAATTTTCTCCTACTGTGTTGGTGCTAGTATAATGCTCCCGGTGTATGTCTGGGTATTTTCAGTCAAGCAATATAATGTGGTTTGGGGGGCTTGATATATTCATGTATTCCGACATAGGCCAGGTGCAGTTCCTGGTATTAGGACAGTAGTCTGCAGCAGGCTATATACTGGGAGGCGGTTTTAGCCATTGGTATTTGACCATGGCTAATCCATGCTGCTTCTTGTTGTGGTACCAACATGGGGGTGTGGTTATCCTTGCCATTTCTTGCTAGTCACCCTCCTTTTGTAGCTTGTTCCATGTTTTGCAGCTGTACAGCACAGTATGAGGTGTGACCTGGTAGTGTTAGGGTGCTGATGTGAGCCTTGACCCAGTTCTCTATTACAGGACTGGTATCTACATTCTCCATACTGTGTGCGTTTACACTGCACACATCTTGCTGTTTAGACATCTGTCATTGGGTAGCATTACATCTAGGTTCCTATCCCTTGTAGAACCTATGAAGGTGGGTTTGTGTTTTGAGACTTACCTATTCAGGGCATTCTGTGGGTACTGACAGCCTTTGCCAGTATCCATGGGGCATGGCATGATAGGTGCATGCCACCCCTAGCAGGTGGTGCATCATGTCATACTCCGCATGTCTTCCCAGCCTGAAACACATTGGCTCCCCTTTGACTAACTGCATTACTTCAGCCAGTTATTGCACTTGATCATCCCATCATCATTTTGTGGCTTCATGCTTGGTGAAGGTGGATGTTAGTCAGGGTGCTCATGTGTGCATATAGTACATGGTGTTACATTACTTAACACATGGCATTCATGCCTCAGGTGGTGCTGCAGGGCTGCCTCTGTCGGATGCGCATATTACACTTCCCTGTACATGTTTGTGAGCAGGTAATGTCATTTTTGGCATCCATGTTATTATTTGAGTGAGTCATAGGGGGTATCATTCCCAGGGTTCCTACTGAGCCAGTGTATGTGCTATGCATTGCCTCTTTGCCAAGGCCAGGGCATACTGGGCATGCCTCCTTCTGCCTACTGGGGCAGGCTCAGGTTGTTCCTCCTCCGAGTCACGCTCTGGCTGTGATGGCCTTGGCAATGGTGTGGGGTTGTTTGGCCCGGCCCTATGCTGGTCCTGCTGCAGCTGTTTTTGCAAGATCATATTATGTAGCATAGCACATACCATGACAATTTGGGTACATGTAGTTGGTGTGTACTGCAAGGCTCCACCAGATGTGTCCAGACACCGGAACCTTGACTTCAGCAGCCCAAACACACGCTCTATTACATTACATGTTTGTGCATGTGCCTCATTATGGCGTTCCTGTTCAGGTGTGTGTGTGTTTCTGATGGGTGTCATCAGCCATGGCTCCAGTGCATAACCTGCATCCCCCACTAGGTGTCCGTGTGGGATGTCCCCATTGGCAAATGTCTGGTACAGCTGCGTCAAATGCCAGATGTGGGAATCGTGGTAACTCCCAGGGCAGGCAGCACACACATTCATTATTATGCCCTGGGCATCACACATGACCTGGCAGTTGATGGAGGGGAAGCCCTTGTGGTTAATGTAGGCCTTACCCCACTCACTGGCTGGTGCTTTGATGCGTTTGTGAGTGCAGTCTATTGCACCCACTACCTCAGGTTATTCCGCTATTTGCTGGAAAAGATGCATATTGCTGGCCAATACCTCATGGGCATTGGGGAAATACACATGATCACCGACATGTGCTGACATGGCATCCAGGAACTGGTGCAGTACCCTGGAGTCTGATGCCTGTGATATCCCCATCATATCACCAGTTGGTCTCTGGAAGGTACCTGTTGCTAGTATTCTTAGGCCAACACATACCTTGGTTTCCACTGGGATGGGTTCCCCTCTGTTGGTTCTGTGTGTGAGGCGTGGCCTGCACAGCTCAACAATTTGCTGCAGGAGCTCTCTGTCCACTCTATAGTGCTCTACTATCTCCAGCTCATGTAACCCGTGGTAGGTGACCCTGGGCCTGTACACTCTTCTCAGTCTCCTCACTGTGGGTTGTCTGGCACCATCTGCATTGTCACCACCCTCAGCAAGTCGCCTATGTCTCATTATAACAGCTATGGCAGCCCCTAACATTTCTGCTCTGAGTTCAGCTTTTCAGTTTTCACTTCTATTAGCTTACTCCTGTCTTGCAGTGTCTCTTAAGAGAAACATCCTGCACTACTGTTTGCAGAGTTTTAAGTGCTGGGCTGGGCTACTATTCTGCCTGTGTAATTGCCTGCTTCTAATTATTTTCACCTGCTAGCTTCAGCAGTTATCCCTGCTAGCTTCCTATTAATTCTGTTGCTTCCTTTTTCCTCTCTGTTTCCTCAGGGGGGAGCAACATGCATACCATCAGAAACACGCTCACAGTGGCTTACACGCGCTGCTTACACGGTTCAGAATCTACTTATTCGGGTAAAAACGCGCGTATACCCGCGCAAACACTGTTACACGTCTGCCAACAGCCTCCAACATACTCAGCCTGCCCTACACACGTGCTCACCTGTGCAAACAGTGTTAAACATCTACCAACACACTCCCACATGCTCAGTCTGCCTTACACGTGCACACACTGCCCTACTCGTGCTTCATGGCGCGCACACGTGTGCATGCACACCCAGCAAGAAACTTGGGTGTAAGTAACAGTGTACACCTTCCATTTCTTGACTTTCCATGACTTATCTGGTGGCACACCTCTTTCCATGATCTGTGTCTGTCATCTGTCATGTTACACTGACCTCCAATGAACTGCATTTCTTTCTACCATTCCCCCCTGTGATGTCACCTATCTCCTACTCTATTCCTCTCCCTTATGTATCTCTTACACTACTCAGACTGTGCTCATTTGCTATGTGACTGTGAGATTCAGTATCCTAACCCTCATTTACATGAGATTGCCTACTAATGCTTAGTTACATGTCTTAGACTCAGCTTCCCCCCTTAGCAACCACTACACGGTGGCCATGTTGGTTTGGTCTGCTGATCCCTGCATTGTCATTCCATGTATTGCATGAAACCCACATTTGTGGGTTTATAACCTTCTTTTTTATGATTTTATACAGCGCAGCCCGTTTGCGCGGGGCTGCGCTGGGAAAAAAAATTATATTTTTAATATTTTGGCATTGGGTTATATTGCCAATGGCCACATATTTGGCCATTGGCATGCTGCCTGAGTCATATGCACCCTTTTTTTGGAGCTGACATGGCTCCATTGTGGAATTTGCAGAAACGTACTCAGTTGTCAACTGAGTACATTTCTGCAGCTAAAACGTCTCTTACACGGACTGGTTTCTGCTTCGTGGATCGCTAATATACCTCATTTGCATACCTTTCAGCTGCAAGTGAGGTATTTAGCATGTCCACGCCCAGTCCGTGTAAGAGACATTTTAGCTGGTCTCTTACACGGAGTTTAGGGCTGTTCCTGGATCGCGAGGCTTGCATGGAGTGTTGCACGTCTCTTACACTCCGTGCAAGCCTTCATGAATCCTGCCCAATGTTTTTAAAAAGATAACATTTAAAACCTTAATATGTATAAAAGTGAACCATTTAATGCTTTGCAACCTCATTGATTTATTAATATATTACTTGGATATTAGTAAATCAATGAGGTTGCAAAGCATTAAATGGTTCACTTTTATACATATTAAGGTTTTAAAAGTTATCTTTTTTAAAACATTATTTAATACAGTGTTAAAACACTTTTAACAATATTTATTTGATTAAAACAGTATGTACATATTAAGGACATTTTTTGCACATGCATAAAGGCACTTCATTTTAATTTAAGCTAACAATTTAAAGTCTGTATGGATTTTTATTATTGGATGTTTTTTATGTGATGTCACTATTTTAAGCATCCTAAACACAAGCATATTTTAAGCAGCCCAAACACATGTTCTATGATGTTTCTGATTTGAGCGTGTGCCTCATTATGGTGTTCTTTCATCACTGTGTGTGCAATTCTGATGGGTGTCATCAGCCAAAGTTCCAGTGCATAGCCAGCATCCCCCAGTAAATTGCCCTGTGGGATGTCCCCCCTAGCAAACATCTGGTACAGTATGTGTGCCAGATATGGGAGTCACAATAACTACCAGGGTTGCCAGCACACACATTCAAGATAATTCTCTGGGCATTACACACAGTTTGGCAGGTGATGGAGTGGTATCCCTTGCAGTTAATGCAGATTCTACCCTGCTCACCAGGTGGTGTCTTAATGTGTACAAGAGTGCAATCTATAACACCCAGTACTTCAGGGTTGTATGCTACATTGTAGAACTGTTGCATATTGCTGGCCCTCTTCTCAAAACTATGGGAAAAACATAGGTTCACTGGCATGCATGAGCATAGCATCCAGGACTTGATAGAGGATCTTAGATGATGATGCCTGTGACACACCCATCATGTCCCCATTTGGTCTTTGAAAAGTACCTGTAGCTAAGATTCTAAGGGTTACACATACCTTATTTTTCACTGGAGTGGGTTCTCCTTGGTTGTCTCTGGCTCTGAGCTGAGGGTAGCAGAACTCACAGAGTCCTTGTAATGTGTCCCTGTCCACCCTGTAGTGCTCTACAATCTCCACCTCATGTAGCATCTGATAAGTCACTGTGGGCCTGAACAATCTTCTCCCTCTTTTGCTTCAAGCACCAGCAGCATTGGCTTCAGCCTCTAGCACATACATATGGAGCAAAGCTGCAGCAGCCCCTAGCATTGTGTCCACTTAAAATTTCCTTGTCTCTACTCCAATGGTTTTGAAGTATTTAGGAAAAAACAGAATGAACGCTAGATGGGTGCTTTATAGCTTGTTGATTAGATCCATCATGTTGGATTGGTTCATTAAAATGCAATTCAGCTGCATATGTTGTAATTAGCATCTATTAAGCACAGCTATTTCTTGCTCATTAGTGCGCTATGCACACCTTTGTCCAACTCCATGCACCTTTATGCAAATAAGATAAGTACAGGCAAAATTGGTATTACTTTCCTCTATTCCTCTGATATCACACAAACATGGAGCACAAAAAGTGAAGGAAAGGTTGCACACCCTGTACTAGAACACAGGACCATCTATACTCTAACCCTACATATACTGTACACATGCTGCCACAGGAATAGTTACAGGACAAGTAGAGTGAAACCCGCCATTCATTCTTCCATTTCCCGTGACTGCACAAAGAGCCTCATTGTGTAAACAATGATAAAATTAAAAAAATATATATTTAAAGCAGAAAGAGACAACACATATTAATAAAATATTCAGAGTCAGAGGATGAAACAGAGCTTGTGCATTGTGTGCACTACTTACATGCACTGTTACCCTTCACAGACATACACCTTTGTCAGTGTAATCTGACCCAACCCCCTGATGTCATCATATACTGTTGACATCCATTGAAAACAAACACTGTGGAAGTGTCTATACGGAGTGAACATCCTTACATGGTTACTGTTTTTTGCGCTTCAGCAATTCAAATGAGTTTTGACCTCATTTGTATCTTCACCATACTGACAGCCCTGCATCTACACAATTGGTAGCCGTGTAGGCAGGGAAAATTGAAGGAGATCCCAAATTTGTAAACATGAGGGAGAGTATTACTTTACTATATATCTGCACAGAGGAATACAGTTTTGTATAAACTGACTGTATTCCATCAGCTACATACTGCATATGCTTACATGACAATATGAATAATCTGTTTCATGGGTTTTTTAGGTATTTACATTAGCTATGAGTATAGTCTTCATATGGGGTGAGGAGAGAAACTGCATTTATGTCATGGCACTTAAAAAGAATTGTTGCTATTGTTACTTTACTTTTGTAGCATCTGCTCCATCTAATAATATCATAATGTGTCTCCTGTTACATATTAAGGTCAGTTCTGTACAAATCTCAGGACTTTTACTTACTCTTGTTTCTGGGTGGACTCTTTTCTGTGGCTGGATTCGGAAAGCTTTCAAATATACTGGCAGTGCAAACAAGGCGTCTAGACAGTTGCTTTACAGATTGTTGAATTGCTCCATGGTGTTGGTTTGCTCTATCAGTATACAATTTAGCTACTTATTCTGCAAATAGCATTCCATGGAAGTTGCCATGTTTGTGTGTGAGTGTGTGCCTCTACATAAAGTTGTTTGAATCTAAAAATATTCTTGGCCATGTACGCATCACACCAAGATGTACACATAGTGAAAAATGACTTTGTAGGCTTTACTGAATCCCCCTGTTAATGTTTAAACATCTACATATTTTCTCTGAATGCAGCGGTAAATGGGGCAGGTGGAAATCCAAGCACTATAAAGAATTATGATAGAATCCTTCTGATCATCACCCAATTTAAATGTTCCCAACAAGGATGTCAAGATTCACCTCTCGAGCTTTGGTCTGAAGGTAGAAATAATACTGACATCCATGTCCTAAACATATAACAAGCTACTTATGATCGGAGACCTGATCATAATCTTCTATATTCTAGGCCATAGTATATCACTTTTTTTTGGCTGTGTACACATCCCACATAATATATAATGTGTTATTCCTTTGCTTTATAATCATATAAGATTAAATAAATTAATGCGTGTCTCATGTGATCATTTACATTGGTGCATTTTACCAAGATATATTTCTTGCTGTGATATAATACTACAATAAGAGCTAAAAGCTGTTATAATAAAGAGATAATACTTTTGTGATGCTACACCTCTGGTTTCATTACTGTATGAGAAAAGAGCTCATTGGAAGATTTGTTTTAGTGCCGTACAGGCAGTCAAGTACTCTTTATCATTTAGTTTAAAAAAAAAGAAAGAAAGAAATAAGTGCATCTGCAAAATCCATAGACAGCACGGACTAAGCTGTTTCATCTCAGCTTTTGTCACTGTAAATAGCAATTAAGACAAACTACTGAGTCAGACTTGATGGATGTGAGGAAGGAAGAAGGGACATAATGGATTATCAAGAGGTTATATATCTTTTTTAAAGGTGAGATCATGTAAACAGTTTTCACATTAGCAAGTACCTGATGCTGCAACATCTGTTTCCTCTACTGGCAACTACAGTTCAGTCATGTTGCTTATCAGTGTTTGCAAAATAACTAAGGAGTTAGTGTCATGTCACTGAAATATGGAAAATACAGGATTTGTATTTTAGCCTATTAAGGAGACATGCTGCACCTAACATATCAAAAGTTACCCATGTAAAGTTTGCAAATCTGCTTTAAAATGCATAGGCAATGTAGGCATGTTAATCACTGCTTCATTGTGCATTGATCCCCTTTACATGTTCATTGTTAATGTGGCACAAAATTAGTAGTGAGGGCAATTACACAAAATAGGAAAACAATTTATATGTTGGAAAAATGGAGGTAAATCATAGGACTCTCATTTGAAAATCATAGGGAGATTTCCTAAAGAATTTTAGTATAGCAAAGATATTTGAAGCTACTTGGGGTTGCTTGGTAAACTAACTCAAAATGTTAGTGATATGAGACAAATGGAATTTAAAATTGTAATATTTACATGAAAACTAAGAAGAAAACATACAATTGTTTAGAGTTCCAGTGCGTTAGTATAAGAGCAAACACTATCAAGTAAATATAATACCTGGGATCAGAGCCTTTTGTAAGAATATCAAATTTTGATAAGAAATATGTGGTTATGAGAGATTCAGACCACTGGTGTCATATCTGTATTAAATTAACACTAAGAACTGCAATACTGCTACAAGAACTTCAAAATCTCTAAAGCTGAAAAGTGCTGCAATAACTGAAAAATAAAACTAAACATTTCAAATAAGTTTAATGATACGATCTAGTACTCTATTTCTAGATGAAGATGAGATAAATTTAAAACTGTGCCAGCTTTTAAATGGTCTCATATTAATACCAGCATGTTCATAATGCGTAGTGCCTTAGAAATATTACAAGTATAGAGAGGTAGAATAAAGTGAATGAAAACTATGACACTGAACTCTGATGGCAGATAGTCCCAGGGACAGTGTTTAGAATAAAGCACCTAAATTAATATTATAAAAATGTATTACTCAGACCAATTATGCGTGGGTTTGTTCTTGACTAGCTTTCTTCTTCTCCTGGTAATTCACATTTCAAATAGATTTAAAATCCACTTTAAATGATCTCATCTAGCATAGGCTGAGCTGTATTAATGGCTTATAAACTGACTATGTGTCATGCTTATTATGAACTTTTGGTATATGCATGTAATTGTTAATTGGGTCCAACTAACAGCATCAACAGTGAGTTATAGACTCTTTCCCACTATATAATTAGAATATAATTACCCACAGGATATCAGACTGATGCAAAACCTTTTCTGTAAATGTGCCCTCATTAGGAAACAAGTCTGAATGTACATTTATTCAATCAGTGTGAATTAATTAAAATGCTACTGAAATAAAAGAAGGCAGCAATAAAGTGAGGCTGACATCTATTAAGATACAATCACTTCAGAGCTCTCCATGCCCAGCTTGCAGTGCTGACTGTGGACTGAAAAAAAATAACCTTCAGTTTAGTAATAAACTATAAGGAATCATTGGCATTTACTAGTCTTCAGGAAAAGATTAAAAATAGCCTACATTATAAAGCATCATATTAATTGACTTTTTTTTTTACCCAGTAAGTCACAAGTGCATTATGCAGAGTTAAACTTTATGCACTGCTGACAAGTACCATGTAATCTGCTGTGTTTAGTCCTTCAGTTTCTTTTTGCTTTGACTTTTGATTTAATAACTGTGTCATAGTATTGTTTTTGATATAACATCTGCAACATCATTGACCTGAGGTCCATCTCCAGTATCTTATAACAGTAACTAGCAAACAAGATGCGGCTGTGGTTTTAGTACATGGTTTTTTCACGAGGATGTGAGTGTGCTTCCGTGCTCTAAATGCCCAATAATTCTGAGCAAATACAACTGACATGATGAATGTCTACATGCTGGTATGATTCAGTATTACATGATTACTAAAAGGAAGGGATCATAAAATGTGAATAAGGCATTTTTCCATAGTCAACCTTTAAGGTCACTGTATCTATGGATGGTTCTTAGATCTTCCAAGCAAAAGCAGTTAAAATGACAGCAAAAGAAGGCAGCACATTGGGTTTAGTAATGATTCAATCTCATTCAAGGAAAAGAAAGGATGTGCAGGGTAAGATGAATGGCTTTGGACAGGACATTAAAGGTTATGTCAAACATTTTCAAACACTTGCAAAAACAGGTACAGTAGAATAAAAATGTCATGAGCACATCTGTATAAGATACAAAAAAATAACAGGATACCCTTTAAAACACGAAAAGGGAAAAAAGTCTGTAAGGGAAACTAAGGAAGGATGTTGAACTATACTTTCCATTACACAGCCAAATATATACTTGAAAAACAGTTTATCAGAGGCAATGAAAAAATGCATTCAGTAATTTCATAGACGTCAATAACCAAATATTTGTCAAAATGAGCTGGAAAGGTACAAAGCATAAAAAATTGCCAACCAAGGGAGGTAAAGCCACAAAACCATGAATTTAATGAGATTTTTCATTCCAAACATAAAATAGCAACTTTATCAGATTATTAAACATCCACGCACCATTATTTCGTTTATAAACTTGTCCACTGCCACCATATGGCCAAAAGGTTAATCAAATAAATGCAAAAACATTTCCTTTCAAACCAAATAACATTTTTAAAAATCTAATTAAAACATGTTAAAGTATTTGCACATTAAAAATGACCACACATACAAGTTTTGTATTAAAAATAATAAAAAAGTATTAAGAATTTATAATATAGCTCTTTTAAGAGTTAACAAACTATTTATTGAAATCTTTTTTATTTATGCCTGGAGGGCAAAGAGGCATTCTGCTCAATCTACAATTGAATCTCCCTGGCTTTGAACTTGGCATTCCAGTTCCCCACTCTTAAATCTGGTACTATCCTATCTAAAATGAAGAACAAAAATGTTTTCTGTTGTACATAATCCTTAGAGTGCTTGCACAAGATATTGGTAAAATCACCCCTTTTTATATCATAATAAATGCTGATAAATTCCTTTTTCTTAACATTTGTTCAGTCTTACCCATGTAAAAACAAGGACAAGAGGAGCACTGCATCAAATATACCACCCCCATGGTGTTACAATCAAAATGACTAAATTTCTAGAAGTAGTAAGACTAGGCAATGGTTGGAGCAATGCATTGTAAATGACATCTGGAGTTTTTTGATGTGAGGTATCAGAAGAAAAAGGCATGCAAAGAGGAAATCATAAACAAATATAACTCCACAATTCTAAGATGGAAGTGAAGGGTAAAATAAAAAAAATGAAGATATTTAACCCAGTTTGACTTCAAGGAATATAATGACTTGGAAAATGTTCGGTATGAGGCCTAGGAATCTTTTAATGATGCTAAACCAAAGAACATAGATTAATTTAATTTCTACCAACCTTGTGTGATACTTCAGTTTAATATCTAAATTATTTTTCACAGTGTGATTAAAAAATTCTGCCATGTATTGCTGTAGTAAAAGACAAGCATACAATGTTGCCACCGTAAACAAGATAATTAATGAATACTAAACTCTTTGCCTATTTGATCAGGCATATGTCTACCACTCCTGGGAGTTATTGGCCAATGGTCATCTGTAGTAGCCTTCTATGTCCTAAAGGAAATATGAATTCATGACTCCTCCCTGCAAAGAGGTCCAACTGTATTTTATTCTCAAAACATATTATGAGCTGTAAATATGGTTACTGGCATAGAATGCAGTAGGGTCATGAGAATGAGTGACCAGAGGGTCATATTAAAAGTATGCCACTGTAATAGAAAAGTATATAATAAAAGTGTAATTGAAAATACCAGTATTTATGTTTTTATGTGTGTGTTTGGGGGAGGGAGTAACAATGTTAAGAGGAGTTCTTGACCAGTAGGGGCCAATGGACAGATGAAGCTGGAACAATAGAACAGCTGCAGGAGATCTATAAAGCAAATTAGCAGAACATAAACCTTGTGAGTCTACACCTCTCAACTGCACAGTTTGCTGAGATGACTTGGCAGTTGCATAACAGTAGTTTATGGTTTACAGCAGTAATGATGGATTTTCTGAAGGATATCACTCAAATGGAATGACTGCCAAACAAGGAATGGTCAATCCTTGTGCATAGACTGAAACAGAGGTGACATGTTAAACAAATCCGAGCCAGTTTCAGGAACCAGTCAATTATAGTTTGAAAATGGCAACTTGTCATTCATAAATGATCCAAGAAATGGAATAACTCATTTGCTGGTGCTTTCCTTTTAATTGACAGCTTTTTTGTTGACCTGGATGATACCAGTGTTTAAGAAATATCTCATAAAAGTGTAATTTAAAAAGCAATAAAGATAGAAAATGTAGCTGATTTTTCACCATTAGGATAATATGAGTAGATGTACAAATTTCACTAAATTACAGATTTCACGAAATCATGCAGTTGGCAGACTATTTCACTATGCTTCTGAATTTCATTTTTTTTGTGTGTGAAATTCACAAGAGGTCAAGCATAATGTAAGCAATGCTACCTGTATGTGACATTTGCAACAGAATGCAAGCGTGTATGTGTGTGTGTGTGTGTGTGTGTATGTGTGGGTTTCAAGCATTTGTAAGCCGTGACTTCCAGAGTGTACAAAGAAAGACCGTGCTCAAGACTGAGACAGAGGCAGAGACAAAGAGAGCAACACAAAGGCAAAAACTTTTTTGAAGATGCTCGCCAACACTTATCCAATCATGTTCTACTGTGCTGCTTATAATGGCGCTATACACAGAAATTGAATAACTCACCAAAGTGCAGCATAGCAAAAGGCAATTAATGTCTCAACAGCATGTCAACTTGCACACCGAGGTCAAGAGTATTATAATGTCCTGATGTTTGATGCATATAAATAATATTCTTGAATGTACTACAGAAACTGTGCAGATAGATCTTAAAACTTATTACACATTTTTGACAGGCAATTATTTTACCATAGCAGTATGAGCGGTAGTTAAGCAATTTGCAACAGTAATATATAAACTATCTTCTGTATCAGGCAGGTATCTGCCCACTGGATCTGGTACACTCATGATAGCACAAGGGCAAAATGACTTCTTGACAACTTCTGTTAAACTTTCTCTGGAGAACAACCAGTGGAGAAAAAATGATTAGTTAAAGAGTTACAGGATTTTAAGTATTGTCAGGTGTTACTCATTGGATCAGTCTGGGTAATGTTAGAAACCTTCTCATTCGAATTTACTACAGTCGAGTTTGAGACAATCTGTGCATCTTCAGAACACATTTTAGATTTGGGATTCCATGTTTACCTTGGATAGCTGGCTGCAGTATATCCTTCAAAGAAATGCAGATGTTCTGACTTGATTGTCATTCTTAGTTTACCTGGGTATGGATCTATGATACATAATTTACACACTGAGACTCTTCAGGAGTGTCTTGGATATGTCTTTCGTTACATCTCGAAATAGTATCATCATATGCTTCTACTGCTTATGACCTTGGTTTTCAATATTTTTGTACTGAAATACGAGCTGTCTTCCACTTTTGCTCCCCCACAACATTAAGGTATATTGGTTGGCCTGCTTGGAAAGCAGGTAGAGTTTGGGTGGAATATTGTTCACCATAAAAATGCTTATAAGAATCCTTTGCTTTTTGGCCATCCCTAATAACATATTGAAATGGAATAGCTTTTTGTTCAAGTGTAGTTTTCAGCATAGCTATATTAGTCCTTATTTGTCTTCCAATTATTAGCTGTGCAGGCCTTGCCCTTGTGGCTCTGCATGGGTTGGGAGGGTGGCCTAATGGTTAAGGTGTTTGCCTTGCAAGCACAAGGTGCAGAGTTTGAATCTCACAAGGGATAATTGGCTAGGCTTAAAATGGCTCACAAGGGCAGTTAGCTTAGTACTAATCTATGAACTTATGAACCTATGGAATAAAATGGTAAGGCATAAGAACTCTGTGATGATTAGGTGGACAAAGAATCTGTTTAGGACTTTGGATTAGTCATTCAGCAGCTCCACAGTGTGGACTTGGCATTATCCTCAGCAAATTGGTGAGGATAAACTGACTACCACTGTCTTTGATTAGTTTAATGGATATGTTATATCTGGTAAACTTTGTCTTGAATCTGGCAATGACTTGCTGCTTAGTTGTGGATATCGCATGCAATATTTCAGTATCTCAGTAGCGATATGATACTACTTCAAGGCAGCACTTCCTCTGTGATGGTTTACGCATAATACAAAAACGGAACATAGACACAGGATTTGCAATGACCATGTTCATAGGTGTTTACTAGGCTAACATCCACAAGAGTCTTTTTAAGCCTAGCCATACATCCCAAATCTCTGACAAGTTCTGATACCCGTGATAAGTGTAAGTAGCGGTTTGTGAGATGAAGCATTTACAATCAGGGGCCTGAGAGATGAACCATATGCAGGTTGCCTGTGTCCATTTGAGACATAGGTGCCAAACCAGGGATGAATTTCCTATTCTCCATTCAATTGTCCAAGTTACACTTGAATTGGGTTAGGGAGGAACTTTACTTCACAAGGATGGGGAGCCTTTCCATAAACATGGTAGTCTCTGGCGTACGCACCTGTCTCTCCAGTAAGTCCTATTTATATCACAAGCAAGGTTTAAGTCTTTAGAAAAGGTAATTCTGGTGCTGTTTGTTTTGTGGATATGCAGGAGGTCCATCAGAGTGGGGTTTGACAATGTCCTTTATGCCAGACATAGAGCTCCCCTCAAAAGCCTGTAGGACATAGAATACAGGGAGAGGGCCTTGAGGTGGTCTGCATAGGATATTTTACTTATGCCATGTATTCTTTTAGTGAGGAACCTCTGTGTATTTTCCAGTTGTTGGATATGCTTGGTCAGGTACATACCAAAGGGGGCATTGTACTCAATAGCAGTTCTGATGAATGCCAAGTACAGTGGAACAATGACTTTCTTGGACTTAGATGCCATACCTTTGTTTATAAGTTGCACACATAGAATGATTTCCTAATCCTCACTACTGTAGACACGTGATGGTCAAAGGTTAGATTAATATCTATGTGTATCCCTAAGCTTCTGACTACTGGGTCAACTCTAAGGGTTTGTCAATATGATAGTTACCAGGGCTGGATGACTTCCTAAAGGATACTATTATGCATTTCTTGACATTTAGTTTTAGTCCATATATCCAACACCGGTTATTTGTGCCAGCCCCTCCTGCCAAACATTTGTGTCAGTGTGGAATTCAATGACAACTTCTAATTTGCAATCATCTGCAAATTTAGTCAGCCAGAGACCACTGACACTGGCCTTAACTTCAAAGAAATAAGTGCCAAAAATAGTGGTCCAAGGACTGATTCCCGAGGGACTCCACTTGTGACTGGCCTCTTTGTAGAGGTTGGCTCCCCAATTCTAACATCCTGGGCCCTGTCTGTGAGCCAGTTGGCTATATCCACTGGGTGACATACAAGTTTGTACCTAACCTCCTGAGTGTGTCAACAATGCCCAAGTGGGGTATTGTGTCAAATGCCTTGGCCAGGTCAAGGTAGGTAGTGTGAACCATTTTTTCCTGATCCATTGTGTTGGTTACCTTCTCAAAGAAGTCCACCAGGTTAAGTAGGCATGATCTGCCCTTAATGAAACCAGACTGAGTTAGGTCTAGTGTCTGGAGGTTTACTGTATCTCTGTTGATCATTTCCATAATAATTCTTTCCATGGCTTTACGTATAAGACTAGTGAGATTTATGGATCTGTAGTTTCCCAGGTCTGTAGATGGCCCACCTTTGTGCAGAGGGATGACTGTTGCTGTTCTCTTTTCATGCGGCACAAAGCCTGTTTGGAGGTTTCAGATAAATAAAAATTCCAGAGGCGCTAATAGGTCATGTTTCATGTTATTTAGAATGCAACCTGAGATATTGTCTGGGCCCATTGATGTAGTGTTCTTGGTTTAGAGAGAGCATTAAGAACCTGTTCCCTAGTGATAGCAGGGGGAGTAATATTTGCTGTTTTTTTTTTCCTGAGTGAAGTTTGAAGGGGAAAGAGGGGTAAAGTTGGAAATGAAATTATCAGCTAGGAAGTTTGCTATATCTTCTGGCTTAGTGTAGGTGTCTCCATTTACAATGAGCTCAGCACACAATTGTTTATTGCTTTTGAGATTGCAGACATAGCTAAGGAATGTTTTGTTTTTGTCCTTGGTCTGAGAGGCCAAACTTACCTAAAATTTGGTTTTGGTAGACTTTATTTGTCCTCTGAGTTGTTTGTTTAGTTTAATGAGAGTGCTTTTATCCTGTTGGGTGCTGCACCTCCTAGGTTTTGCCATGAATTTCTTTCTTTTGTTATACAGCCTATTGATTTTGTGATTCCACCAGGGTGCTTTTTTTTTTTTAATTCTGTACTTTTTCCTGGTGGGTACAACTGCCTCTGTGCAGCTACTGACATGCTTGTATAGGGATTCTGTGAACAGTTCTGCATAGGTAGCAGTGTTCTCAGGGTTTATGGGGGCTTGAAATTTTGCCAGGTTATCACTTAATAGCAGGAGGTTAGCCTTAGAGTAGTTCCTATATATTCCAGGTTTAGCTGGAGGCCCAGGTTTTATTTTTACTTCAAAGGAGACCATTTTGTGGTCTGACCTTACCAGGGAAGACATTACAGTAGGGTGTGTGCAGTACTCTCCCATGTTAGTGAGGACCAGATCCAGTATGGTTGCACCCCTGGTTGAAGTATTGACAGTTTGCAAAATCCAGGAATCTGTGCGTCTGTATGTTTGGTGTAGTAAAGGATTTCCAGGTAACTGTGGGATAATTAACTTCACCCATGAATTTGGTATTGGGTTAGATGCTTGGTACTTCTAATACGTTTGAATACATGGTATAAGTTTCCTCAGTCATACAGGGGGATCTATAGCTTGCAAGGAAGTGGTATTGGATTTTGCCTATGGTGATTAATGTTGATGCTGGGACACCATACAGACATTTTGGCCTTTCATGACAAATACTGAGGCCTTTGTGCCTTTTGTGCTTTCTTTCTTTGTTTGTTTCTTTCTTCATTTTACATTGATAACTGATTAAGTTTACTGGTCAACTGAACCTTGTCAGTTATGGCCTGGGCTCCATGGTGCAAGACACAGAAAATTAAACACAGACTGAAGAATACACAAAGCTGGAGATAATACATTCAAAAAGTAGAGATAATACATGCTCTTTTAATTTGATTCTAAATAATTGTGCTGCCTGAACTTTCCAATTAACTGATTCCAAACAGCTGGGCCTAGCCTAGAGAAAACTCTTCTTCCTGTGGAAGTTTTAAAATGAGATCTAATGAGGTTAAAACTATATTCTTGGTTGTCTCTAAATGTGTAACTAGGTTGCTTGATTTGTTGCTTTATTTTCATGGAGGTCAGTGTCCCATTTTTAAAGCTTGAGAATTTGACAGCTTAGTAGATATGAGGTTCTGTTATTTACATTTAGCAGTGATGATTTTGTGTTTCTACAAGAAAAACAAATGTACACATTTTTTATATAGCAGTTTGTATTTTACGTCTTTGGGTTGGAATGTAAAGTTACAAATTGGAAATATATATGCGATTTTAGGGATAATCACATTGGCAGCTAAGGCATTACAAGCTGTAGGTGTGAGGATGTTATGGATTCTATACCACAATTGTACTTGGTGGAAGGTTTTGCCAATAATATTGTCCAGTGGAAGAGATGAGTCTAAGATGATCCCTATGTATTTCTGTTCTGTTGCTAATGGTAGAGAGCTGCCATCTATATCAAAGATAATTAGACATGGGAATTGAGGGAGTTTTGGCAGGGTGCCAAATTTCATGAAGTTAGATTTCAACAGATTAATTGGGTGAATATTTTTGTTTGCCCAGTAACATACAGTTGTAAATCTAGATTGTAGTTTCTGTTGAGTTGTCAAGGTGTTCATATATGATTCATGTAGTATGATTTTTTTTCTACATAAACACCCAAAGTGAGGTGGAGCAGGTAAGTGAATACATCTTTGCTGAATAGGGAAAATATCAGTGAATCAAAGACTGATCCTTATGGATCTCCAATTTTAAAAGTGCCTTCAGTCAAAAGGCAGGATCCTATCTGTACTTGAAATGTTAGTTTTGAAACTATCTTATCGTCTATTGTCAAAGCTGAATTTGCTAAGTTTGTAGTGGAACAGGTTATGATTTATTATTTTTAATCCTCGTCATGTCAATGAACAGACCCACCTTATTTTTGAATCCTTCATATTATTATTAATGTCAATGGTTTTGTAAAATGATTTCATAGTAATGAAAATTTTTCCAAAAAAGTGTTGATTATCACAAAGAAGTCCATATTTGTTTTTGATTCCAGACTTGTTTGTATATGCTTTTCGAAGATTTTTGTTGTAGGGCACAGGTTTGTTGTGGGTCTGTAATCTTTGTGTTTCTTAAGGTTTATTTTTTTGGTGGAGAGAAGGGATAATGTGTGAGTACTTAAAGGCTACATCAGTTTTAAGACTGGCTCATTGTTAAGAAGCCACAACTATTTTGATTTCTTAGAGTTGCAAGCCATCATCTTCTGACAATTGTGATCTGATAGTGTATTTATACATTAGATGCTTTGTCTATATCCAGTGGTTAGAACAACCATCCATTATATATTTTATGACTGTAGCTCATTGCCATGAGTGGTAGATTGTTTCATTTTTAACCTTTTTGGAGTTACTGGTTAATTTACCATTAAGCTCTGTACATAAGCAGTAATGTATTTGTTGATAACAGATTGAGTCTGATCAGTTATTGGGTATTTAGACAACATGCCAGCCATGAACATTTGATTTCTAGGCACACAGATTGCTTTGACATCAAAACATCTCAACCTTATTAGCAGCCTTTGGCATCTGGGTGTTATTGTGTTCAAACTTAAGGATTACCTTAGACACTACTCTTCCACCAGCCAAGCATACCAAAAATATTGTTAGAGAAATATTCCACCAACTTACTGCCAGTGGTTTGTGGTCATTCTGGAGCTGGAAAATATCTAGCTATAACAGGTATTTTGAGAACTTCTTGCATGCCCACATCCTTGAAAGGCATGTGTTTTATATGTCTGCATTTGTGGGTCTGTATTAGTTAGGATTTTGGAGCAATAAATAAAAAATCTCAAAACATGTCCATCCATCTGGAGTAAAGTAACACCTAAGCTATAGCTCCTAGCATCAACATTCATGCTATATGTTTTATAACATCATAAAAGGTGAGTACTGGAGCAGACAACAGCATTTGTTTAACTTTGCTGAAAGCTTTGGCTTAAGAATTTCTCCAGAGCCAAGGTAACTTTTTGTTTAGTAAATATGTCAATGATGTAGCAAACATTGTATACAGATGTGGTTAGAGTTTGCTTAAGAAATATATCATGCTTAGGGCCAGGTTGTCCCTATGGAGCTAGTACATAAATTGACTTTTTAGCTCAGCTACAGTTTTGGCCTTGATTGAATTTGTTCAGGTTTGACTGGCACTTATGGTGTAACCAAAATGTGGTATCTTAGATTTGCCAAAAGAGCATTTGTCTTTATTTATCTTAAAACAGAGCTTTAATGACTTGTTGCACTGTAGCTAATCTCATGCCATGTGTTTCTTTATCTGGCAAAACACTAGCATATTATCCGTGACAAGAAGAGCAACAGCAACTTTATGTGCTTTCAGCAAATTGTTCATTTCATGTTACAATATTTCAGGTAATAAAGTTCTATTAAATGGTAATCTTCTGAAACAAAACCTAAATGGAGTAATAAAGGTTGTTTTATTATGACTCAGTTTCTCTAATAGTATCTGTCAAAACCCACTTGAGGCATCTAACGCAAAGCACTCTATGGCATCAAATAACCTATGTGCAGTACCCTCTAAGGAAGGAGGAATAATCCTTTCTCTCTAACTGCGTCAGGTAACTTTTTTAAAGTCAGCACATCTTACTCTGCCTTTCCTTTTGATGACTGGGGCCACTGATCCACACCATTCGGTTAGTTCATTTTCACTTTGATGCACATCGAGTGCCTGTATTCATTTGAGCGCTACCTCTGCTTTGGAAAGCTTTGCGAATGGCACTCTCCTGGTTGTAGTCAATGCATATGGGACAGTGTCTGGCTTTAACTTTAGTTTTACTGGCTCACAGTTAATTAGACCAGCTTCACCAAACACACCCACCCAAATTTCATTTATTCTAGTGTTGGTCCTCACCTCATATGTCACATTTCTGCTAAGCAGATTACTAATGTATAGACCATCCTGCACATAAAGCCAGAATTCTCACTTGTGCCCCTTCTACTCAGACATTGCTAGGAATTTGTCAATACACTTGAGCTCAACTGCAGAATGACATATTTCCACTTCATGCAGCTGCATACACCTTGAGATACTTCTATAAGTGGCACATGATGCTACTGTGACATCAGCCACTGCATCTGTTTTAAGCTTGTAATGGTTTGATCTATCAAGGGTCTGAACTGATGGTTGGCTTTAATGTTTAGTTCTATGGTAATTGAACCCAGGCAAATTATTTTTGAATATCTTCCTTAGCTTTATTCTCAGAAGCTACCTATTTTATTAACTTAATTTTAAACATAACAGCATTTCTTGTACCTTCTGCCCAAGCCGTAGCTAGGGCAGGGAACAGAGACAAAGGGGGGTACAACTGGCAGCTATTTATGGTGTGCAAGTGCAGCACTGCCAGCAATATTTTAAAAAGCTTGCTGTTATTCTATGCATATTAGTAACTGTATAAGCTCTTTGCTATAGTTGTAAGAAAGAGATTGCAACACGTTTCACTTTTTTTTGGTCTTCAGCTTTCAAAGCACTCACACTCTATTTTTTTTTTTTTTGGTCCTCAACTTTGTGTGAATGAGGTTATCAGGGGAACTTCACAGGCATCAGGTAATCTGACTACATCTGTTTTTTTTTTTTTTTCAAATGCATTTATTAAAGTTTCTTAAACATACCAGACACAAACATTAATCAATTGTAACAAAAATAGAAGAATTCAGAAACTAAACAACTACTGTATATACAACTGTATACAACAAGATTTATATTAGTTTAAAAACTGATTTCTCCTTAAAGGGTTACGTAAGGTAGATTAAATAAGAAGTCAAAATTATAGGGGTACAAGATATTAAAAGAGACTAGGTTACTTTTTATAATACAAACATAGATAAAGGGAATGAAACGGAGAAAGCGTGCAATACGAAATAATTGAATAGCAAATGCTATATATGTTCAAGCTGTGAGCTCTGAAAGTTCAAAGGAATTGCTTAATAACATTTTAAAAAGGGTATGGCAATTGTTCACGTCATTTTTATCTGCATACAAAGAAGATTGGGAGATAGTTTAAATGCTTGTAAATATTTAGTAACTACTGTCATAAAATTATTCCAGTTCAAAGCTTTCAGATTACTCCAATTTTGAGATATATGCAGTTTTAACAGAGAAAAAGATAATTAATATAAATAAGCTGTCTTTATGTATTTGGAGAAATAGAATATGTAAATAACTAAGTGACATTATTTCTGGAAGGGTTAAGCTGATTTTTGATATTAGTACTGACCATAATTTCTTGAGGAAAGTAGTACCAGAATGCATGGGAGGTAGCTACATAATCTATATCATCTGCTCCACAGTCAGTGTATGACCCATTATGTGATGGGAAGTATTTCCTTTTTTTACCTGGTATGTGATAAGCATTGTTTTAGATTGTTAACTGGGTGAAATATAATTGTTTAAAAGGGATTAATTGTATTGGGTTTTGAACTGAGAGTCCATAACTAATCTGGTCTTCGATTATTGGGCCATAATTAGATCGATCTTTTAAAATAAATATTTGTTTTGTAATTAGAAATGTATTGCTAGTTTGTAGGCCTTAAATACAGCTTTATTTTATTGCACTATAGATAACATGCTTTCTAAAAATTAAGTGCATGTGTTTCATTAAATTTTACTTTTATGTTGATCAGTATTAATATCTGATTCACCATTTGGAGGTAACTTTTATGTAATTGTATTATTTGCCTAATTTTCTGTGGATATAAAGGCTTGTAAGAAATAAGTAAAAATAGTTTTGTTTTTTAATTAAAGGAAACATAGATAGGCCAATTGTTTGGTGGTGCAAACAAATATTGGGATTAAGGTCTAATGGTTGTAAGAGAGGATATGACTTTTCTATTTTTAAAATTTCATTAAGGCTTGAAATGTATATATCATATCAGAATAAATGTATGCCTCTTGCATTTTTAATCTGTTTATGTAAAAGGAGGCTAGATAACAGATTATAGTATAAGATTTTAGGTACCAAATATATGTCAATGTAGGATACAACTGCCTTTCTGAACATCAGTGTTAAGAGCTTGCCATTAGCTATGAGTGTTTGGTAATTAGATAATATAACTCAGGAAGGGCAAATCCACCTTGTTTTTTAAGTATTAGTCTGACATAATTTAATCTAACATATTTAGGAGTCCTTATGAATGTTGCAAATTTAGTTTCTATTTGCTTGAAGAATTTTTGAGATAATATTTGTACATTAGCCATTATAGAACAGAATTATAGGGAATATTTTTTTTGTGATGGCTATTTTAGAAAGGAATGCAAAGTTCATTTTTAAGTCTTATTAAGCCTAGTGGAATGTTTGACTAACATCTGTATATATTGGGTAAGGAGGTGAGGGTTGATATTATGAAAAAGTGCAATACCTGGATATTCACAAGTGTTCCTTATTGTAATGTCTTGTAGCACAGAAATGTCAAAACAATAGTAGTTAGAGGTTAGAGGTAGCAGGACTGATTTGTTTATGCTGAGTTTCTAATTAGAGTAATTTACAAAATAATGAATTGTTTCAAGTATATTTAGAAGATCTAATTTGGGACGCAAAAGTAAATATATAGATATTCTGCGAAGACAGTAAATGGGACTTAGTTCCAAAACACATTGGAATAGAGTAATAGGGCTTTTGAATTAGTGATAAAAAGGGGATTAATAGAAAGGTTAAGTAGATGAGAGGAAAGAGGACATCCCTGTATTACACCATTATTCATGAAAATGGGGAAGCATTAATTTTATTAATATATAGCACAATTGATGGCTTCTGGTATAATATTTTAATGGAATCTAAAAAGAATTTTGGGAAATTGAATTTCTCTGATACTTTAAATAGGAAGTGAAAAGAATCCCTATCAAAATCTTTAGCACCAACTATTAAAAGAGTAAAGTTCTGAGGTTTCTTACTATAATCCACACTGATTAGGCTAGATCAAGTGGTTTGACCTGCTGTTATCTAGCCTTAATAAATTTAATAATTAAATTAAATTAAATTTATTAAATTTAATAAATCCTGATTTTTGTGTCTATATTTATAAGGGCTGTGGATGTGTAGTCAGTAATTTAAGTGTGATCTTTATTTTTGTGTGAGAATCAAAATAATTTTGGACTGATTCAAATAAGGATTAGTAATACAAAGTGTAATAAGATAGTTGAAGATATAATAGAGAATTTTCAAAATGGATGAACTTTTATATTTATAAAATTCTGAAGTATATCTATACAGACCTGGAGATTTTTCTTTTTTGGAGTGTAATGAATTATAGGATTTCTTGGATACTTATCGTTTTGCTAAAATGTCATGTTGCTCTTAAAGTGATATTGAGAAAAGTACGCTCTTTTAAATAATGTTATAATTCATATAGATTATGTTTTAGGAGAGGTTGTGATATATGTAAATATAGGGCAAAATGTTTAATAGAAAGTGTTTAAAATTTCTTGGTTTGTGGCAAGGTTTTTCTCCCAAATTTCCCCAATATTTTCAAAGGGCACAACTTTTTTAATATTCTGGCTACAAATTTAGCTTGGAGTTATGCCCTTTCTGCATAGGCTGCTAAGGTTTTGCTTTCATACCATGATAGTTGCTTCATGTAGAATATCTGTAATTCTTGTTCTGTGGATGTGCTATGCTCTTCCAGAATTCAGACTTGTGAGTGAAACGTGATTTTGTAAATCATTAAGCTTTTTGTCAACTCATTTTCTTTGTTTAGTTTCCTTTTTAATGTGTGTAGCTTTACTAATTAGGCTAGCTATAATCTACTTTTGAGAACTGTCCACATAACATTTAATTTCATGTTCTCAATGTTAATATGGTTGCAAAAATTGTTCACTGTCTCTGATATTTCAGATTTGACTTCTTCAGTTTCTAAATGTTTTGCATTAAGATTTCAATTAATGTGATACATAGGATTAGACTGCATAATATTTAGACTAATATGTACTTGTATTTTTGGGTGATTTGAAATTGTACAAGGAACTATTATCTGGTCAACTACTCCCCCTAATAGTGAATTAGAAATTAGGAAACATCAGTCCTGGAACAGGACTTGTAACATAGTGAATAATATGTGAACTGACTGTTAAAGTGGGTTTGTAAATCAAAACAGATTAGAGTGGTAATGATCTATTTTTAAGATCTAGTATTGCCAAAGCTAAGTTAATTAAATTGGGAGTAAGAGGATGTCTTCTATCAATATGGGAATCTATAACTATGGTCCAGTCTCCTAGTATATGATAATATTCTTTTAAACTAGATAGTAAATTAAACATCTGAATAATAAAACTGGTTTGATCATGAGAAGGAGCATTAAGATTAAGAAACATAACTGGTTTATGCAAACACTTAAAATTAGCTACAAAATAACACATGTGCCTTCTTCATCAGTAGGTGAGTCTATGTTTTTCCTGTAAAGCAAATCTTAACTAAGATTGCTATCCCGTTTTGTTTGTAGCATTACCTGATGTGGTAATATATTTAATCCATTTCTTGTTATTAGTGTTGTCCCATTGAGAACTTAATATGTGTGTCTCTTGCAAAGATAACATGCTGCCATCAGATTTATAAAACAAGTAGAGTATTAACTTACATTTTCTTAAATATTGCAACCCCCTTATGCTAGTTTGACATTCTAGCCTGTGTTCCAAAAGTGTTTTATTGTATCTAGTGCCATTCAGACAAAGCTAAGTGTTTTGGATTGATAAATCACACTTGTATAACTTATTTTAAGTGATTGCTGCCATTTTCTTGCTTTATTTGTACATTTCACTGACGTTTTACTAAAAAGTGCTTTTCCTATCACCTTTGCTGCTGTTAGACTGTTTGCCTTGAAATCACCTACTGTAAGGGATTTCTAGCTAGTTGTTTAAGTTGTTTGTAGTAGCCTTGCAATTCTGGGATTATTTTTAAAATGTTTTTACATTAGGAGGACTAGGATTATTCAGCCTTTAGCAGGAGGTGTTTGTCTGGTCTATCTTAGTTGGGAAAAATACAAAAGGGCACACAGTATAGTCATTTTATACTGTCCAAAAGGCTCAGTAGTCAGTTTTCTGTTTTTGTTTCTATTAGTTCTGAAATAAATTCAGTGCATTTCTGAGGAATTGGTTACCTTGCAGTAATGGTTAGCAGTGTCAGTACAGAAGCAAACACCTAGAAAGTAAATTTTCCCTATAACAGTGTCCCCTGTAAAGCAGTAAGTATAGTGCAAATAATATGGATGCCAACAATATTAGAGACGCTAATTCATATGCTGAGTGGCAATATCATTATATTTAATAGAATTTAGTATTTTATAGCCTAATATGTCCCAATAAAGTATCATTAATAGCTTTCTGTAGGCCCCAGCATGCCACAGTCTTGAAGCTTGCCAATTAAAGGACCAGACATCATGGTTATGCATTTCCTAATCTCTCTGCTTCTAGATTGGTGGATATCATTATCCTGAGATAATGTAGCAATTGTCTCATTTTTTATGGACAACCACTTGATCCTTAAAGTATCAGATGCAGTATGTGAGAGGCATACATACACAATGTCACTGGAAGCTAAACTCTTGCATACAAGCACACATCAGGCTGTCATAACTACACAAATGACACACCACATACACACACACACACACACACACACACGCACACACACACACACACACACACACACACACACACACACACACACACACACACACACACACACACACACACACACACACACACACAGACCAAAACATGCTGAAGCACGTAAATGCAATCTTCCTAAACAACAAATGCCTCCTAGACAGCCCATTGTCAGTGTATCCTCAGCAAATTGAAAAGCATTCAAGAAAGACAGCACCTAACACCACATATGGAGCCCCAAATACAAAGCCCATCAGACAAGCAAACACACTTCCCAAGATTCAAGTCATAGGGGACTCCATTGCAAGACATACGGATGCCCCTCTAACTCTAATCCTATGTAAGATAACAGACAGTTGCCTATGTGGAGCCAGAATCCACCAAATAATGCATGCACTCAAGTCATTGCCCAACATGTTGCATCATGGGTAAGTGGCCTAAGACTGTATGAAGGGAGACATTATGGAACTCTTAGACTATGTGCCTCTGGCAGATATGAGCCTAGCATTGAGCAGCATATTACCTTCACAGAGGATAAAGCCACAATATAAACAAAATATGCTTAATTTTAGCAATTGACTAAGTTTCTAACATCATTCTAAGAGAATCCAAAATGTATCAGTATGGAAGGACATGGTTAACAGACCAGGTTACTTTGCCAGGGATGGTCTCCACCTTTCTCCTGTAGTCTTTCAAATACTGGCTAAAACTTTATCTACCCCATACAACCTTTTTAAGCAATGCTTAAACATAGTTCACAACACCAGTGTGCCACCCAGCAACAGCCCCTAAGGCAAGACAATGTACCTAATACTTTAGTCATAGGTGACTCTATAGTCCGGCACACTGATGTCCCTCTCACCAGGTTGAATAAGGAGAAAATTACAGTCAGCTGCCTGTCGGGTGCCAGGATCCGCCACATAAAGCATGCACTCAAGTCACTCCACAACAAGTACAAATATGACTCTGTCATTGTCCATGTTGGAGTGAATGACTTGAGACGTACCTCCCTGGACTACATGAAAAGAGACATGGAAGAGCTCTCGGATCATGTGGCCCAGGCAGGTATGACCCTAGCCCTGAGTAGCATCCTGCCTTCACCCAGAATGATACCACAATATAAGGATAAAATGATTGACTTCAACAATTGGCTAAGCTTATGGTGTCATTCAAAGGGGATCCAGTATCTGTATGCCTGGGATGACATGATTGACAGACCACGATGCTTTGCCAGAGATGGTCTGCACCTGTCGCCCCTGGGATTCAGGTTACTGGCTAAGGCTCTTGCCACCCCTATAGTGCCTTTTTTAGGCAAACTTCAAAGGACAAAACCACCACCGTAACGGGTACAAGCATGCAAAATCTGAAGGTAATGCTACTCAATGCTAGAAGTCTAAACCTCAAAATGCACTCTCTCGAGGCACTCCTAAAATGGAGAACATCGATATCTGTGCAGTAACTGAGACCTGGTTCAAGGCTCCAGAGAGCACCCCTACAATACCAGGCTACAACTCTTACCACACTTTTCGGCCACCAAACCAGGACCGAAACACTAAAGGTGGAGGAGTGTCAATATTCACCAAGGATATTCACACCACCAGGCTAGTTGGCCAGCACAATGTGTCTGAAATTCTCCAAGTGCAACTAACACTAGGTAAGACTGCAATCCAAATTGTAGCTTGCTACAGATCCCCACCATACCCCAAGATTCTCACTACACCTTTCTAAACATACTGGAAAATATTAAGATAGAACCAAACACCCTAATACTGGGTGATTTCAACTACCCTGCCATTAACTGGGAAAACTACTCATGTCCCAACACCTTTGTGCAACGGTTCTTGGAATTCATAAATTCCAATGCCCTGGATCAACTAATCCATAGTCCCACCAGGGGCTCCAATATCCTAGACCTGGTCATTACCAACATGGGAAATCAATGCTCCATACCTATGGTCACCCCCTCGTTAGTCAGGTCTGATCATAAGCTAATCACCCTTAACATCCACATCCCACCCCCCCCCCCCACTAAAGAAACCACCATAAAAAACTTCTCCAAAGCCAACTTCATGCTACTCAAGTCAGAAGTGACCAACTTCATAACACCCATGCAGAAGGGAACTGAAAGTTCAACTGCTGAATCCTACACTAAGGCACTGTACGAGCACATCCACTCATGCATGAATCATGCCATCCCAAATAGAACCAAAATGCTCTCATCCAAAAAAAGGAAGCCAATCTGGTGGTCCCCTGCCATAAACAAACTTTACAACAAAAGGAAGAAACTTTTGCAGAAAAGAGGAAAATCCCAGGATGCAAAAAACTCCCTTACTAGCCTCAGTAAGAAACTCAGATGCCTCATAGAATCCTCCAAAGCTAGTTACGAAAATAAAATTGCCAAAGATTCCAAAGACAACCACAAAGCATTCTATAACTATGTCAAGAATCTAAATGGCAATGCTCAGATCTGCTCTGAGCTAAAACAGAATGGCATTAAATATACTGATCCAAAGGATATTGCCAATATCCTGGCAGATCAATTCAGTGCCAACTTCACCCCCCCTGTCACCCCCTAAATGGCCCATCTCAATACCGGAAGATTGCCAAATTCCAGTAATAACGGCCACACAGGTACAAAATGCACTCTCTAAAGCCAAGAATATAGCATCCATGGGACCAGATGACATCCCGGGTTGTGTACTACATGAACTACAATATGAACTGGCACCTCACCTAAGTGTCATGTTTAATCATAGCCTCACCTCAGGTTTCGTGCCCACTGAGTGGTGCAGAGCTACAGTTATCCCAATCCACAAGGGGGGATGCACCTTGGATCCCGGAAACTACCATCCCATCAGTCTGACAAGCCTTATCTGCAAGGCCATGGAGCGTATTATCATGGAACTTATAAACAAAGACATTGGCAACCTTCAAACACTGGACCCCACCCAGTTTGGGTTTGTGAAGGGCCGATCTTGTCTCCTGAACCTGATTGACTTCTTTGAATCAGTCTCCAGAGCCATGGACAAGGGTAAGGTGGTCCACACAGCCTATCTAGACCTTGCCAAGGCCTTTGACACAATCCCCCACTCTGGAATCATAGATAAACTTACTAAGTTGGGCATTAATCCCTATGTCACCCAATGGGTTGCTAAATGGCTTACTGATAGAACCCACACTGTAAAAGTAGCTGACTCCAAATCCAGCTCAAAACAAGTGACAAATGGAGTACCTCAGGGTTCAGTCCTGGGGCCGCTCTTGTTTGGCATCTACTTCTCTGAAGTACAGGTCAACACTAAGGGACTCTGGCTAACAAAGTTTGCAGATGACTGCAAACTGGGAGCCATTATTGAATCCCCAAATGATGTGGATACTCTACAAAAGGGCCTTACAGAAACAGATGCTTGGTGCCAGAGCCATGGGCTCAAGCTCAATGCCATGAAATGTATTGTTATCCCCTTTGGGAAAAAACATGTATCCATGAATTACCATATAGGTGGCAGTACACTAAACACAGAAAGTGTGATAAGAGACTTAGGGACACAGGTGGACAGTGGTCTCACCTTCGATAACCACATCGCCACAACAGTCAGGAAATCCTTCTATGTGGCACACCTCATCACGAAGGGCTTTTCATCCAGAAAAAAGGAGGAGGTCATTGTCCCACTGTACTCATCCCTCATTAGACCCATTATAGAATACAACGCCCCATTTGGTATGCACCTCTCAAGACATCTGCAACAACTGGAAAGGCCTCAGAAATACCTCACTAAAAGAATCACAGGCCTAAAGCAGATGCCCTACACTGATCACCTTAAAAAACTCCAGCTATACTCTGTCGCATATCGTCTACTCAGAGGCGATCTCTGCTTAACATACAAGGCCATGTCAAACCCAGAGCTGTTGGACATGCTACACTTAAAGAAATCCCAATCCCTCAGAGCTACACACTCCAGGGATCTAAACCTTGTCATCACAATAAACAAAACATGCTGGAGGGATAGGTTCTTGACCCAGAGACTCCCCAGACTCTGGAATAGATTGCCCATACATGTCAAGCGGAGTGCCTCTTTGGACCTCTTCAAGAGGAACCTTGACAATTGGATGGGAGAAAGGAAATTCACCCCAGGGATCACGTCAGTCGCCCTGCTAGACAGGGGTCCAGGAAAGTAAATAATGTGGGAAGAAATAACCAGGTAATTGTTATGGCTAGGCTTGTATAGGCCCTAGGGCTGATAGCCTAGTACCAACCTATGAACCTATGAACCTATGAACCTATGCCAAATTGACAAACCTGCTGACATAGCAAAATCAACTCAACTGCACCTCAAGGTGTTACTGCTAAATGCCATTAACCTAAACAAAAAATCTACACTCTTTCCAAGACCTCCTCACCCTCAAAAATACAGATATCTATACAGTTATTAATTCATGGTTTAAAGCTATAGAAAATACCCCAGTGGTATCTTAGACTGGTAGCTACAAAGACATGGGCTAAAGGTGATAATATAAGCACTTATAATCAAACCAAACACCCTACACATGTGGGAGTTTAATTACTCCAGTATAGACTGTGAATCCTACATGGCCTCAAATCTCCAGGCACAGAGATTTGACTAGTTAGTGCATATGCCCACTAGAGGCTCCAACATATTGGCCCTCATACTCAAAAATATGGGAGAATGCTGCAGCCTCAACAATGTGTTATCCTCCATTGTAAGGTCCAAACATAAAGCTGTCTTCTTTGAAATGAAAATCAAGTCAGTAACTCTAGTAAACTCAGTAAAAGTTATGAAATATTGAAAGGAAAACTACCTTTTATTAAGTCATAGTTTGTCAAAGTTCAGTGACCCTCCACACCCAGCGAAGACAGCAGCCTATGCAGAACTGTCTATAGAAACCATGTGCAGCTATGTTAGTGGCTGCATAGAAGCTGTTGTACATACCAGAAGTAAGCCCAAACTTAACTCCAAAAACAAACTGACTGGTGACATCCCAAATTAAACAGGATATACAACAAAAGAAAAAGATCATGGTTAAAATCAGTAAGTCTAAACTCCCAAAAAGATAATAACTCTCTCATCAAACTAAACAGACAACTAAGAGAGTTAATTAAGTCTATCAAAGCCAATTTCAAGGTTAAGATAGTCTCTCAGGCAAAAGGCAACCATAAAGCATCCTTCACTTATGTCAGAAACCTCAAAGGCAGCACACAGCAGTGTGTTAAACTAATGGCTAATGGTGCAATGTTCACATAATACCACGGGATGCCTCCTGAATAGTCTAAAATATGACTTATCTAGGCCAATGGAATCAATATTTAACTATTGTCTCAAAACACATTTTGTGCCACAAGAATGAAGGATTGTAATGTTTATCACCATTCATAAGGGTGGACCATCAATCGATCTCAGAAACTACCGACCCATTAGACTGACTAGTCTTATTTGTAAATCCATGGAAATAATTATCATGGAAATGATCAACAAAGACATTGGAGACTTCCAGACACTGAATCCATCCCAGTTTGGCTTTATCAGTGGAAAGTCAGGATTACAGCACCTGAATGACTTCTTTGAAAAAGTTATCAAGGCAATGGATGAGGATACAATGGTACATGCAGCCTACCTTGAACATGTTGAGGCATTTGATGTAATAAATACTCCACTTGGGCATTGTTTGCAAATTTAATGACTTAGGCATAAGCCCTTAAATAACAAGCTAGATAGCCAGATGGCTCAGGAATAGGACCCAGGAGGTTAGGATCAGTGAAATCACCTCCATAAATAGGCTAGTCACCAGTGGAGTTCCTTGGTAATCCATGCCCATTTTATTCTGCTTTGGCATCTACTTCTTACAATTCAAAGCCAATGTCAAAGGTCTCTGGTTGACCAAATTTGCAGATGTTTGCAAATTGGCAGCAGTTATAGATATCTACCCAAGACACAAACACTTTACAGGAAGGTCTAACAGAGACAATTGACTGGTGTAAAAGCCACAGCTAAAAACTCAATGCCAAGAAATGTATTATAGTATCTTTTGGGAAGTTGTCCACCCCAAGAAACTATGTGATCAATAAAACACCCCTAAGAGTTGACTCACTTCTCAGGGGTCTGGGAACGTGTATAGATAGTAAACCAGACTTCCACCAACATTTGTCCAAGATAGTAAGAAAGTCTTTCTATGTTGCTCAACTTATAAATAAAAGTATGTCATCTTGGCCCAGGGAAGTCAGTATATCATTATTCCTGTCCATCATCAGACCCGTCATAGATTATAATGCCCCCTTCAGTATGTACCTGCCCAGATGCATGCAGCTATTGCAATACACAAAGTTTCTTTATAAAAATAATACAGGGCGTAAAACAATGCCCTATGTGCATTGTCTCAAAATCCTATGTCTATACTCAATCTCCTACAGAGTACTGAGAGGTGATCTATGCCTGGCTTGCAAGGCATCCATGGACCCCACTCTGATGAACCTTTGCACATCCTCAAAGCAACCAGCATCAGAACTATTATATCTGAAGATCTAAATTTTGCTTGAAATAAAAATAGGGCATGTTGGAAAGACAGCTATGTATCTCAGAGAATATCAGTTCTCTGGCATAGACTCCCCATCCATGTGAAGCAAAGTTTGTCCCTAACCCTATTTAAGTACAACTTGGTTCATCGGATGGGAAAGCAACAAGAGCAAATTCACCTCTGGTCTGGTGCCTATGTATCTCATGGACAGAGGCAGCCATTAAATCATGCCATAACCAAAAATCACCCCTATATAAATATCTAAAACATAAAACTTGTGAGACACAATAGGGTTGTACAGCTAGGCTTATAAAGACCCTAATGGTAGTTAGCCTGGTATACAGCTATGAACCTAAGAATCTACTGTAAAAATATATTAACATTTTCTTATAAAAAGATAAAAGCTAACTGTAGTGGCAACATAAAGTTGCTAAGATGTAAAACGGTGTTAAAAAACTGAAAAATAGGTATTAGACTGCTTATAAACTGTCCATGTTGGAGTGAATGACTTGAGACGTACCTTCCTGGACTACAAGAAAAGAGACATGAAAGAGCTCTCGTATCATGTGGTCCAGGCAGGTATGACCCTAGCCCTGAGTAGCATCCTGCCTTCGCCCAGAATGCTACCAGAATATAAGGACAAAATGACTTGACTTCAACAATTGCCTAAGCTTCTGGTGTCATTCAAAGGGGATCCAGTATCTGTCTGCCTGGGAAGACATAATTGACAAACCACGATGCTTTGCCAGAGATGGTCTGCACCTGTTACCCCTGGGATTCAGGTTACTGGCTAAAGCTCTTGCCACCCCTATAGTGCCTTTTTTAGGCAAGGTTCAAAGGATAAAACCACCACCATAACAGATACAAGCATGCAAAATCTGAAGGGAATGCTACTCAATGCTAGAAGTCTAAACCTCAAAATGCACTCTCTCTCGAGGCACTCCTAAAAATGGAGAACATCGATATCTGTGCAGTTACTGAGACCTGGTTCAAGGCTCCAGAGCGCACCCCTGCAATACCAGGCTACAACTCTTACCACACTTTTTGGCCACAAAACCAAGACCGAAACACTAAAGGTGGAGGAGTATCCATATTCACCAAGGATATTCACACCTCCAGGCTAGTTGCCCAACACAATGCATCTGAAATTCTCCAGGTGCAATTAACACTAGGTAAGACTGCAGTCCAAATTGTAGCTTGCTACAGATCCCCCACCATGCCCCAAGATTCTCACTACACCTTTCTAAACATACTGGAAAATATTAAGATACAAGCAAACACCCTAATACTGGGTGATTTCAACTACCCTGCCATTAACTGGGAAAACTACTCGGGTACCAACTCATTTTCCCAATGGTTCTTGGAATTCATAAATTCCAACACCCTGGATCAACTAATCCATTGTCCCACCAGGGGCTCCAATATCCTAGACCTGGTCATTACCAACATGGGAGATAGATGCTCCACACCAGTGGTCACCCCCTCATTAGTCAGGTCTGACCGTAAGCAAATCACCCTTGACATCCACATCCCACCCCCACCCCCAGTAAAGAAACTTCCTTAAAAAACTTCTCCAAGGCCAACTTCATGCTACTGAAGTCAGAAGTGACAAACTTCATGACAGCCATGCAGACGGGATCTGAAGGTTCGACTGCAGAATCCTACACTAAGGCACTGTACGAGCACATCCACTTGTGCATGAATCGTGCCATCCCAAATAGAACCAAGATGCTCTTCTCCAAAAAAAAGGAAGCACATCTGGTGGTCCCCTGCTATAAACAAACTATACAACAGAAGGAAGAAACTGTTGCAGAAAAGAGGAAAATTCCAGGATGCCAAAAACACCCTCACCAGCCTCAGTAAGAAGCTGAGATTCCTCATAAAATCCTCAAAAGCTAGTTACAAAAATAAAATTGCCAAAGATTTCAAAGACAACCGCAAGACATTCTATAGCTATGTCAAGAATCTAAATGGCAATGCTCAGATCTGCTCTGAGCTACAACAGAATGGCATTAAATATACTGATCCCAAGAATATTGCCAATATCCTGGCAGATTGATTTAGTGCCAACTTCACCCCCCGCTCACCCCCTAAATGGCCCATCTCAATACCAAAAGGTTGCTAAATTCCAGTAATCATGGCCACACAGGTAGAAACCGCACTCGCCAAAGCTAAGAATACAGCATTCATGGGACCAGATGACATCCCAGGCTGTGTACTACATGAACTAGAAAATGAACTGACACCTCACTTAAGTGTCATGTTTAACCATAGCCTCACCTCAGGCTTCATACCCACTGAGTGGTGCACAACTACAGTTATCCCACTCCACAAGGGGGGATCTGCCTTGGATTCCGAGAACTACCATCCCATCAGTCTGACAAGCCTGATCTGCAAGGGCATGGAATGCATTATCATGAAACTTATAAACAAAGACATTGGCAACCTTCAAACACTGGACCCCATCGAGTTTGGGTTTGTGAAGGGCCGATCTTGTCTCCTGAATCTGATTGACTTCTTTGAATCAGTCTCCAGAGCTGTGGATGAGGGTAAGGCAGTCCACACAGCCTATCTGGACCTTGCCAAGTCCTTTGACACCATCCCCCACTCTGGAATCATAGATAAACTTACTAAGCTGGGCATAAATCCCTACGTCACTCGATGGTTTGCCAACTGGCTTACTGACAGTACCCAGACTGCAAAAGTAGCTGACTCCAAATCCAGCTTCAGACAAGTGACAAGTGGAGTACCTCAGGGTTCAGTCTTGGGACCACTCTTGTTTGGCATCTACTTCTCTGAAATACAGGCCAACACTAAGGGACTCTGGCTAACAAAGTTTGCAGATGACTGCAAACTGGGAGCCATTATTAAATCCCCAAATGATGTGGATATTCTACAAAAAGGCCTTACAGAAATGGATGCCTGGTGCCAGAGCCATGGGCTCAAGCTTAATGCCAAGAAATATATAGTTATCCCCTTTGGAAAAAAACATGTACCCATGAATTACCACATAGGTGGCAGTACACTAAACATCAAAGGTGTGATGAGAGACTTAGGGACACAGGTGGACAGTGGTCTCACTTTTGATAACCACATCGCCACAACAGTCAGGAAATCCTTCTATGTGGCACACCTCATCACTAAGGGCTTTTCATCCAGAAAAAAGGAGGTCATTGTCCCACTGTACTCATCCCTCATTAGACCCATTATAGAGTATAATGTCCCGTTTAGTATGTACCTCCCAAGACATCTGCAACAGCTGGAAAGACCACAGAAATACCTCACTAAAAGAATCACAGGCCTAAAGCAGATGCCATACGCTGACTGTCTAAAAAAACTCCAGCTATACTCTATGGCATATCGTCTACTCAGAGGCGATCTCTGCTTAACATACAATGCCATGTCAAACCCTGAGCTGTTGGACATGCTCCACTTAAAGAAATCTCAATTCCTCAGAGCCACACACTCCAGGGATTTAAACCTTGTTATCACAATGAACAAAACATGCTGGAGGCATAGGTTCCTGACTCAGAGACTCCCTATACTCTGGAATAGACTGCCCATACATGTCAAGCAGAGCACCTTCTTGGCACTCTTCAAAAGGAACCTTGATGACTGGATGGGAGATAGGAAATTGACCCCGGGGATCATGTCAGTTACCCTGCTAGACAGGGGTCCAGAGAAGTAAATATTGTGGGAAGAAATATCTAGGGAATTGTTATGGCTAGGCTTGTATAGCCCTAGGGCCGATAGCCTAGTACCAACCTATGAACCTATGAACCTATGTATAGATGCTCACTTGCTTTTCACCAAGCAAACTATAAGAAGAAGTCATAGGTTCACAGGTTCAGAGGTACGTACTTGGCAATCAGTCCACAGACCATTTCAAGCCTATCCAAGAAAACCTATTCAAAATTTCCCTATAGCCTCAAGGAGAGCAAGACAAGATAGACAGGGAGAGAGAATTTGAGGCTGGCCATTCAATTATCTAGGTCTACCTTGTGGATGGCAAGGTGCTATTTTGTTTGACATGTAGTGGAAGTTTTTTCCAGAGGTGAGGGATATGTTGGGATATGAATTATCACTCCGATGTGTCTTATTTACCTGCTGATGCAGGTTTCTTTAACTGAGTGTTTGATATACCATTAGTTCTGTGAAGAGATAGGAGTTCAAATTGGGTTGGATATTTCATGGCAGGAAAGGCTAGACATAGATCTCCATGGAGGAATCTGTAAGAGACTGAGTACAGAGAAAGAGCTGCCAGTCTGTCCTGATAGCTAAGATTTTTGAGGTCACTGGTCTTTTTAGTCATGAATCTCTGACAACTCTCCAGATGCATGCTATGCTGAGATAAATATGTGCCAAAAAGTGTATTATATCCAATAATGGGTATATGATGTGAGTAAATGGGAATTAAGACCTCTTTGGATCTAGTGGAGACACCACTGAAAATTGAAATTTGTGAGGAAAAGGCTTTCCGAACTACTGTAGAGACATGATGTTCACATAAGTAATTATCAACCAGTGTAACCAGATCCCTTACTACACTGCCTGATTGGAGGGGCACATCTCCTATATTTAAAATTATTTTGCTTACCAAAATGACGTATGCTACAATTTCTTACATTTAATTTGAGACCATTGTTCTTGCACCAGTTAACATGGTCTAAGTCATGTTGTAGCAACTGTGAGTCAGCTCAAGCTTAAATAACAACACTCAGTTTACAGTAATCTGCAAAAGCATGCCCTCTCATGACTTTTATTTCTTTTTGGCACACAATGTTCACTGAGCTTAATATTCCTGATTTATATGTAACATTCTATCTCTCAGAAAACAAAAATGAACTAATAATGACTTACAGTTCAATTCCACAACAGAAATTAAAGTTTTAACCTATACTTCACACATCGCATTGCATTACCCAGATCAAAATCCTACAAGTCTTACACCCATTCACTCCTTCAACTTTAAAGTTGCCATCCCATCTGTGAAACTAAAAAGCTGCTTAAACTATAATGTCATAAATCTCTTTAATTACATGTAGCTTCCTACTACTGGAAGCTTTATGTATATATTTGTGTTTATTCCCACCATCACCCAGCACCACAAAAAAAGGATTAGCTGTTTTGTAAGTGAAACTGTTTTTCAGAATTCAAGACATCCAGACACCCTTTTTACCTGTAATAATGTTATGCAAAAAAATAAAGAATTAACCCTAGACCACAAAGTTATCTAAACAGAGTCATAACCCCTTAGTCCCCTTCCAGATATATCATATAAATATAATGACAGCTGTCCTCATTACTGGTTAGGCCATCCTTCACAAAAATGCCTCAAGAAAAGCTGAGCTTCAAAGACATTGCACATTATTTCTTACTATTTATTCATCATGTCTGAAGCATATGACACTCTGCCTGTTGTTCTGCCTCACAGCACTGTGACCCATTGCACATTCACAGACAAGTTAAACACTAAATAGTTTGGGAATCTGCTACTTTAGACAGCAAGCTTCAAATGGTTACTGGGCTTGTAATCCACTGCAGAACTAGTTACCACTCTGAGTGAATGCTGCACAACTGTTTATAAACAGCAGCAGGAAAAGCTCAATTTCTTAAAGTAGAGCTGTGGTTGACAACTGGATTGCATAAAGCTGCAAGACGTAAGACTGCACTACTTACTGAATATTATATGACATGCAGGATATTCTAAATAAGCACAGCACACTAGACATGACAGCATATGACCTGTGATAATATATCTGTATCTTTCTGTGACATTTTTTCTAAGTGGATATTGAGGTATCACAGTCAAGGAAGTTTTAGTAATCACCCTGAACAAATCATTTGGTGTACATAACATTTCTGACAGGCCTGTTTGTTGAGATTATATTTACTGACTAGTGACTGCATTATTGTATATCTAATGTGTTGTATAGTAATGATTATGACATCAAATTAATTGTTAAAAAATAAAACATTGTAGAAAAAAGATCTGAAATGCTTGAAATTTGTTTTTGTTCTGTTTGCAATGCAGTGTTTGTATTTTTCAGTGGTAGATCAAGGTATATAAGATGTGTTAACTTCCATAATTATTTCTTTGTCAATTCTCATTTTTCTGAGAAAAGGAAGCATTCTTCAAGCCTTCATGCATATTAGTCTTACATTTGTTGAAGTTAGTTCTGTGCAGCTTGCATACATAATTATTGGCATAACTATTCACACACAAGGCATCCAATGCACATTATTTTCAAAGCAACATCATGTACGTGAACATTTCATATGACTATGTCCTCGGCATACCTCTCAACCTGGAAACATCAAAAATCTGGACAAAGGCCCATGAAAAATAGGTACAAATCTGTATGCCGATTAACATAAAAATTTGCAAACAAAATTATATAACCCCACCTGCTCTGCTGGAATTGTGGGATACCAACTTTCAAACACAAACTGAAGAACAGACAACCAAAATATGGCCCCAGACCCTGTAGTAAATGCTAACTGTTTTTTTTTAAATGTGTAGCAATGATGTTCACTTGGAAGGGAGAAGATGATGAACCTTAGGATTTTGTTTTTGGTGACTTGCAGTATGTGGGTTTTGTAGTAAAAGCAGGGCATTTAATGGTAGGCAATATTCTAATCTTAGCAAAAGAATATTACAGTTTGCTAGGACCTCCAAAAGTCATTCTCCATGGCCTACTGATCAGTGGTGTAGCTAGAGTGTGTGCCGCCCAGGGCTGTCTGAGTTTGCCACCTTTCCCTCCCCTCACAAAATCATGGTTGAATGGGGTCCCCATACAAAGCACTCCACCCTGCAGCCATTCTAATGTCCCATTATTTGGCTATTTTTGCTCCATTTACCATAAACACTGTAATGTGCATACTGCTTTACTTCTACAATGATTATTTGAATTTCATTTAAAACATTTATTTTACATTTTATAGCAGAAACACTAATAGACATCAGCTAAATAAAGCAATACAGTCTCACACTGAAAATAGATTTAGCATTAAAACTTCTCTGCCTTGAAAGAAAACTCACATTAATTGAAACATAATTGAAACTCTCATTCAAAGAAAATGCATCTGACTAGTGGTGAATAAAGATTACCTTTGGGCTGTTTTCATATTTTAGGCCCCTTGCACATGAAACATGCATGTTTTCTTTGATACACCTTCCCATATTCCTTGTATAATACAGCATACTTGTTAGAGCACATTTTAAATTTATTGCTATGAACATTTTTCCAGTAAGCAATGAAACAAAATGCATGACCCAATAATGACAAAACTGCCCAATTCAGAACATTTCCATCATAAAGGTCTACTCAAAACTTCTACAGTCCACCAGTATCGGTGAATATGCACAATCTCTGCAGAAGTAAAAGTCATCTAAATAATTCCACATTAAAGAGATCTGTAACTAATGAAGAGGAAGCTGCTAGCAAACAACTTTATACTTCATTGTTTCATCTACAAATAAAGTGCCTGTTGCCCTTGAGGAATACATTGCCTGCTAGATTAAAAAAATGATAAGCTACTAATACTGCAATAGGGACTGGATGGCAAACTGATAACAGGTTCATAGTTACTTGGTATCTCCACCAAATGGGACATTCTCGGGACTACAGCATCCACCTCCTTTAAAAGTACAACACAGGACAGTATCACCAATCCATCTACATACCGCAAGAGTAGAACCCACAGCCTCCTGCATCAAAATCAAGCATTCTACCTGTTGTGCTACTAACACAAAGAGAATTTTGCATAAGCAGCACTAAACTTCTCTCTCCCTGGCAAACTAAGCAGTAGAAGAAATCTGGAAAAAGCCAAAATGTATTGGGGTGTGGGAGACAAAGGCCCGAAACCAAGGACACATTTTAAACATTGCTTGTATAATCTTAGAAAAGTTGCTAGAATAAAATGTTTTGTGTTATCATGCATTTCCTGAAAGACAACCATTTAAGTTTCTGTCTTCCTATAATTATTTAGTGAATTCAGTTCTGACTAATTTGCTAGAAAACCAGAAATGTTAAGAGGAACGGACCATGAACATAAGTGTTGGTCTGGGAATTCAGGCTCTTGCTTCCTGTACCTAAGGTACAGGGTTTGAGCCTGGATAACTCTAACCAACAGTTATAATTAACTGGGGCATTTTATAAACACACACACACACACACACACACACACACACACACACACACACACAGTAAATGCTACCTTCAGAATGAAATTAATGCCCAATGCACTAATGCAACTGCTACCAAACAGAATGTAAGAGATCTCCTTCACACACCTGCCTGAGAATGTAACAGCACAACATTTCTCTCCTTGCAGCAAAACAGCTTAATGGCATGCAGTAACCAAGCATAAAACATAAGAGAAATGTAACTGACTAAAAGCAAAATGTTTCAATGTAAACTAATAGAATGTAACTGCTACATACAATTTTTCTTAATAGAATGTAATTGCAGCACAACATCTCTCTCCACATCTGGCATAGGAAACAGAATGTAAGAGATCTCCTTGCAGCAAAACATTTCTCTCTAATTTAATAGAATGTAACTGCTACCTAATTGGAAAGTAATTGAGCACATAGGAAACAACTTACAGTTACACCTTCCAGCAAAACAGCTTAACAGCAGGCAGTAATTGAGCACATAGGAAAAAAAAAAAACAGTTTTCTCTTTGCAGCTTAACACACATGACTGCTGTTTTCTGTCAGATGACTGACGTTTCTCTCTGGAAAGTGATTGAGCACAGAGCTCCTTGCACTTGAAGCAAAACAGCTTGCAGCAAGTAAACAGTGCTGCCTGCAGACTGCACTTAAAGTACAAGCAAGCAGCAAAATGTGGTCTTTTTTTGCCTTACCTGGAGTGAAGAAGCTGGGGTAGAAGATGCATTCCCTGTATAAACATGCAGACCAGTCTGCAACTCTGCATCAAGTTAACTTATGTAATGGCTAGGGAATTCTGACAGGCTGTTGGTCTGCATGTCACGATGCACGTCCTGCATGTGATAATGTCATTCAGCCAAATTAACTTAAAAAAATAACGGGGAATTCAGAAATTAATGAGACCATTTGGGAATTCGTGGCACCCCAATATTTTGCCCTCAAAACTGGTATTTACTGAGGAATTTGGTACAGTTGAGAGGTATCGTCCTCGGTAACACCACATACATGAACCCATGTGATTGTGTCCTCTACAACACCACATACATCAGCCTTTCATGTAAATTTGTCTTCTATAGCACTACAACCATGAACTTTCTATGGCACTGTGTCCTCTGCAGCACCATATAAATTAAGCTTCTATGTGAATGTGTTATTTGCAGGACCACATACATGAAATGCAGCTTGTTATTCTCCAAGTCCTCAGTGTCAGCATAACAGCTCATAACAGCAGCACTTATTCAGGTTTATTCTTGTATACTGCAGTACGGGATAGCCATTAACATTATCTATAATGAAAGGTCATTCTCAGTAACAAGAATGTACATGAGTATTCTGGACAGTGCTCAAAACCTAACCTCTGGGAATTTCATTGCACCCAAGTAGGATGACTACAGCAGACACTAACTTGAATTGGACATTACAACATTCTTTAACTCATTACAACTGAGTGACGCCTCCAGGTGTTTCTGCAGTTATATCCTACTGATGCCTCTAGGTGTCAAATACTGATTGTTAATATTTGCATTAAGAATTCCAAAATCATGCTGCATATAAAGTATTACAAGAATTTTACGATTTCATCTCAGCTGGGTGAACAAAATGCTGCTCACAATGTGTGTGTAATGTTAGTGGTTGCTGAGATACTGTAAGTTGTTTACAAAATATTGCAAACTTAATTGTTACTATGTTCACTGTGATTTATAAAATCCAGTTTAAGAACTAGAACTTAAAGAATACTACCACTATAAAATGGTTTGTTTTGAAGATATTGCCATTTGCACTGCTTTAGTAACCCCTATCATTCCAGAAGTATGTACATTTGTTTAAAATGTGTGGACATAATTTGATTCTATCAAAACGCTTAGGCTCCACTCACTGGAAGTTGGTTTGTAGCAAAGCATGTTAACCTGAACATGTTTGTTCTCATGAAGAATCATTTTGTTCTTACTTGAATGTCTCTTTTCACGGGCAATGGAAGAACACTGTTTGATTAAGTTATTAATCAGTCACAGAGTAGACAAATGGAGGTACAAGGAATCAATCTCTGTACCCTTGAAGGAAGGAGCTCATTAACACTCAGAGCCTTAATCTTCTGTGCTAATTGCCAGATACCTGAAACTATGATCCAAGTGACCCAAGTTTGATTAGCAGCCCAACCACTAGAACAGCAATGGCAAGAGTGGATGGGAATAAGAGACTGAAGCTAGGTCACCTACCTGGAGGTTTGAGATACTACAGTTAGCAACCATCAGGTTAGTGTTATGCACTGCACAAGCCTTGAAGTGGTTTGGGGATGGGTAGAAGTCTGCCCTTAATGTGTACTTAAAATAGGAAACACTCTTCATGTCACCAAAGTCTGTTTCATTATGGAATAGTAAGGTAAGGACCTTCCCTGCCAGAATGTTGGCCCACCCCCATGCCTGACCCCCTACCTCAGTGGTGAACATATGAGCCAATATTTTGTTATCCACAATATGAATGAAGAGGCTGTAAGGCTGTCAATGGGATCCAAGAATGAATCCCCTGTCTCTCACCTCATGGGAACTGAATGGGCAGTCTCTCACCTCATGGGAAATGAATGGGCAGTCTCTCACCTCATGGGAAATGAATGGGCAGTCTCTCACCTCATGGGAAATGAATGGGCAGTCTCTCACCTCATGGGAAATGAATGGGCAGTCTCTCACCTCATGGGAAATGAATGGGCAGTCTCTCACCTCATGGGAAATGAATGAGATGGTAAGGCATGGGGAGGGGAATTCAAGTATAATGGTGATAATAAGGGACCTAACTAACTAACTAACTAACTAACTAACTAACTAACTAACTAACTAACTAACTAACTAACTGACTTACTAAGTAACTAAGTAACTGACTGACTGACTGATCAACTAAGTAATTAAATAACTAAATTTTACAGAGAGCAGTTACATTGTAGAAATTTGAAATGTCAGTCACACTAGAGAGAAATATGGAGAATGAATGGCCAAAAGAACAGACTTACTTATACGAAGTCTGAGATGCTAGTTCTCAGAATATTACCCCTTCTCTGGGGTATGGTAATCTTGGAGTTCGCATATGTATATGTATGTATGTGTATATATATATATATATATATATATATATATATATATATATGTATATGTATATGTATTTGGGGGTGCAAGGGTATCTTGCCTACCCTCTTACAAAAAGAAGATTAAAGGAGAAGAATGATTTTCAAAATTCACTCTTCTGTGTTTTCATTCTTTTTTTTTTCAGTTTGGCAGCACTCTGTAGTTAAGTGCTGACATCTTAATATGGAGCCCAGTTACACACACACACACACACACACACACACACACACACACACACACACACACGTGCGCGCGCGCGCAAACGCGCACATGCACACACACACACGCACACACACACACATGCACACACACACACACACACACACACACACACACACACAATTTACTTAACTCCTAGGCAACCAACAGAAAAGAATGTCGGAATGCCACTGACGAGATTCATTCAGTCGGGAGGTAAGGGATATAGTTTGGGTGAGGAGAAAGCTCTGGACTTACTCCTCAGTCATGCAGTCATTTAAAATTAGAGGAAGATATTGCACTGCTTCAGTCCTGCAAACAAAGCACTCACAATATAAGCTTATGCCCAAGTGTAATTAGTTTGAATTGTTCAACACTGTCAAGTAGCAATGGCAGAAAATATCAGCTAGTACAAATACTTCTGCAAAGGCATAATGCAAAATGATTAGGATAGCTAAAGAAACGTTTTGACTCAAAATTTTGCACCCATTAAAATCACAGCAGATCTTGTCCATAAACCCATGTTGGTCAATATATCTTGCTCAGGGCTATATGTCACCAAAATTAATTTACTTGCCAGTCTAAGGATGTTCTGCTTTTACTTTGGCTTTTACATGGTTAACATTCTTCTTTTAAATATGTGCAGACAGAATTACTTTGACTTTTGTGTGGTATGGGAGAAATTGCTCCACTGCCTTGGCTTGCCTTTATACCTAGCAGATTCATACCTATTTCGACTGATCTATGTTTAGAAGAAACGGAGGAGTATCTGATGAGTGAGGAGTATACACAACTCTTACTCCTTGTCTGGAAGAGAGACTGGGGTACTTAAACGGTCTATTGTCCAGTGGCTGTATATGACAGGGATTACATTTTGTTGACAGAGAAGAACATTAATCCTTACATCATTGCAACTTTTAATAGCCCACCTCCAGAAAGTGAGAAGATGGAATAAACCATCCTCTTTCATGTCAGTGTGTAATATTCATATTAACTACAGTTGCTAAAGTGCATTGCAGCCAAAGCTGAAGTGAGTGCAGTGGAAGGGGTTGATTGGCACAGGCAAAAGATATTAGGAGGGTATGTTTAGTAGGAAAGCAGTCGAGCAGTAGCCATAGTCATTTATTAAAGGGTGGTTTGTGCATGAAACTACCACAATGAGGTATTGGAGTTCACAAGAATGTATCCAGGGACTCCAGCAATAAAACAACCAACGATCGAAAAAGCAGCTCCCCTGAATGAAACACCATGATCCACAGTATCCAAATCCTTTATTAAGCAAAGTACATAAGCAAAAGGTTAAGCGCTTTCATCTACTCAACGTAGATTTCTTCAGAACAACTTACATACTCAATACTACACTTTAAATACTTTCTAAAAGCCCGCCAAAAAAACTAATTATCTAATTACCTAACCAATCAAGCATTCATTAAAATTTAAAAGCAGAAAACAACAATTTCATTTTTATCATATAAACTGATGAATAATTATATAATTAAATAAAATTCATTAACATAATACTAAAACCTTCATAAATTTGAATGTGATCAAAATCCTTACTAATTAATATAATATATTCCTATATATTAAATTGATAAAATGTATACATAAAGGACTAATGAACAACATAAATTCATTCATATACCATAGTTTAATTTCTTAGTAAAGGTTTGGTGGGAATATACTCATTGATGCCTGGTGGACTGGCTGCATTCAGTCTAATCTGCCATTGAATCTCTTTCTCCCCTAGGATAGATTTGATATCACACCCCCTAGGGTTGTTCCTAACCACTTCTAAAATGGCAAATTTGAATGAGTTACAGCCCTCACTCTCTACCAGGTGCCTATATAATGCATTATTCTTGTCCTTCTTCTTAATGCAGTATGTGTGGTCATATATTTTATTGCGTAACCGTCTGTCAGTTTCCCCAACATAAAAACTAGAACAAGACATACATTTTCCCAGATATACTATATGTTGGGTCTGACAGTTTCTTTTTTTGAAAATATTTTACTTTTGATGTTATTGTCCAGATGCAGACTGTTAGTCTGTAAAATAAATGAGCATTGATTACAGTGTCCACATGGCATGGTCCCTATCACACTTTTATTCCCATCATTATAATGATTATTAGTTTTAACCTCGATCATTCTCTTTAAATTCATTCCTGTTTTGTAGATGAAGGTAGGTTTATCTCCTATTTTATCACTAATCCCTTCGTCACAAGTTAATATATTCCAGTTAGTCTCCAGAATATTCCTGATTTCTCCCACATGTTGTCCATACTGTAGTATATAGGCCTTATGATAATTATCTCCTGTTTGTTTTTTGTTAACCTGATTGTGTGGTGTAAATTCCCTCCCCAATAAGGGTGGATATTTATTTCCCCATTCATTAGTCACATATTCAGTGATATCCTTAACCAGTGATGATGGATAGCCCCTTTGATTAAACAATTGGCCAATAAATTTCATTTCTTCAATCATGTCATCCTTTCTGGAAGTCATTCTAGCTGCCCTAATACATTGCCCTTTCAGTATACTTTTTTTCTGCTTATGTGGATGATTACTTGAATATTCCAGAAAGGCATTACAGAAAGTGTCGTTCCTGTATATCTTAGACTGGAAGGTAGTTCCATCACTAAAAATGTATGTATCTAAATAATTGATACCTGTCTTACTAGTATTATATGTAAATTGTAAATAGGAAGTAGTTCCATTAATATATTCTATAAATCGTATCAGATTCTTCTCCTTTCCTGTCCATAACATAAATAAATCATCCAAATACCTGACATAACAAGCCATTTGCTCCATCCATGGTGTATATAGGATGTATTCCTCCTCCCAATCTAAGAGAACCATATTTGCATAAATGGGGGCACATGCTGCCCCCATAGTGACCCCTGATATTTGTTTGTAGTACTCTCCTTCAAAAAAAAAAATAGTTGTTGTCAAGGACCAGGTTCATAAATTCAGATATGAGGTCTATCTTACCCCATTCTAGTCCACTATGCTTGTTCAGACTGTTAATAAACCTATTCATACCTTCCGTCCCAGGTATACATGAAAATAAATCTTTTATATCAATTGTAACAAAAAGTAAATCCATATTCCATAATTCATGTTTGAACTTCCCAAGAAATTCCCAAGAATCTTTGATTAAATGTGATATCTTCGGATAAATATATTTTAACCATTGATCAACTACCTTGCCAAAAGGGAAGGTTTTGCTACGACTTCCAGAAATAATAGGTCTAAATGGGGGGTCATGAATGTTTTTGGGTACTTTGGGTATCCCCGTAATAGTTGCTAAAGTGGGGTATTCAACCTTTAAAAAGTTGTATAAATCCTGAGTAATACGTTCATCCAATAAAAATTCTTCCAGATATAAGTCAATCCTTCTGTGGGCAATATTAATCTGATTTAGCGAGGAAATCTCGTATTGGTCTGATGTATTCAAAATTTCAAATATTCTTTGTATATAAGTGTCCATATCAAACAAGACTACACCTCCCCCTTTGTCAGGTGTCATAATTCTGATATAGTAAATATCAGACAGTGTAGTTAAGATAGCCTCGTCAGTAGGACTCCAATTAGTTCTACATCTATCTTTCTGTACATGTTAATATAATTCATAAATTTTCTTACTGACTACTTTTTCAAAATTGATAAGAGTATTGTACATGGGGGGGGGGGTAAAAGTACCTTTCCTCCTCAGACCACTCATATTCGTGGTTCCAGAGTTAGACTCCCGAAAAAATATACCCAGATTGAGCTTCCTCATATAATTTTTAAACTCAACCAGTGTATCCACTATGTCAAACTTTCTCCTGGGTATATATTTCATACCTTTAGAAAAAGTAGAAAACATTTCAATATCTACTGGATGTTCTGTATAGTTGTAAATTTTGAAATCCCCTACACTATACATGACCCCATCAGTGACCATAATTCCAGTATTGGTCTTTGTTTTCTGTACGGCTTCCAATTGTTCCATTCCCTCTTTCCCTGGTACCGAGTTTCCCGTGGGTGATTCCCCCTCCCATACTGTTCCTGCTCTAAAAAAATCAGTATTATAAAAATCCACTATATGTTGTTCCTGATTGTCTGTTTTTACATGGTTAACTTTCTTCTTTTAAATATGTGCAGACAGAATTACTTTGACTTTTGTGTGGTATGGGAGACATTGCTCCACTGCCTTGGCTTGCCTTTATACCTAGCAGATTCATACCTATTTCGATTGATCTATGTTTAGAAGAAATGGAGGAGTATCTGATGAGTGAGGAGTATACACAACTCTTACTCCTTGTCTGGAAGAGAGACTGGGGTACTTAAACGGTCTATTGTCCAGTGGCTGTATATGACAGGGATTACATTTTGTTGACAGAGAACAACATTAATCCTTACATCATTGCAACTTTTAATAGCCCACCTCCAGAAAGTGAGAAGATGGAATAAACCATCCTCTATCATGTCAGTGTGTAATATTCATATTAACTACAGTTGCTAAAGTGCATTGCAGCCAAAGCTGAAGTGAGTGCAGTGGAAGGGGTAGATTGGCACAGGCAAAAGATATTTGGAGAGTATGTTTAGTAGGGAAGCAGTCGAGCAGTAGCCATAGTCATTTATTAAAGGGTGGTTTGTGCATGAAACTACCACAACGAGGTATTGGAGTTCTTTGATTTAGTTTAGCAAAAGGTGTTTATAGAAGTGTTGCAAAGAGCTAGAATGTACATTTATGTAACAACACTATGCTTATCATGCTAGCCCCTAAAACAGTAAAGGTGCAATCATTTAGGCACTTGTGATATGACTGTTTAATAAATGATGCTTTATGCAAAGAATTGTAGCTAAGAGTCCTTGTAGCTTCTTGCTACAGATTACCACAAAATGATGTTAAAGTGTTTCAAAGTGTTATTATGGTTACATAATAGCTTTTAAAAATATCCCTTTTTTTTCTCATCTTCAAGTTCAAGTAAAGTTTAAAAAGCTTATAAAAGTGTTACGTGTAAAAAAAGAAACATGCATTGCATTCCCTCCCTGTTTGACTAGTGAAGTGTATCCTTTTTTATTGAGATGTACAACTATGAAGATGTCGTAGTGAATTTTTTTTGCAATTACTTTAGGTCCTTTAGGCCTTTTATTTAACTAATCACATACTATTGCTTAAGCTATAGTGACTTAATAGTGTAACCTGCTTCCCAAACATTCCATCAAGTTTAAAAGTCCATAATGTTTCAGGTGGAAGAAACATGCCTGTCAAATTTCAGCTTATTTAACCCTGTATAAAAATGTTTTTGAAGGAAGTGAAGTTGTCATGTGGTGACATCACCCACACTGCTGTATTAAATGGTTGCATAACTGAAGTGAAAAGAGAAAAGCTCACACAACCAGAATCACTGCTATTGTGTAGATAAAAACTAAACCAGCTATGATTTAAAAGTAAGAAAAGCCATCTGGATATTTCAGCAGTAGGGAGCCAGACATGATGAGTTTAAACTTTATCCAGTTTATGTTTGGCTCTGTGACATGTAGGTATGCAGCTCAGACTATGATACAGATCACCAGATTTCAATTAACCAATCAGGTAATTTAAGAAGTGGAGAGGTGTGAGGATGGGATTGCATTGCCAATAAAACTCATTCATCCTGGAGAGAGAAGATAAAGCTTCTGGTGACTCATTGCATTCTTTAGCCAAAAACTGGAGGGGAGGGGTGCCAGAAGCCCTTGTGGTCAAGTGAGTGTTCACACCAGCCTCTATGACAGAAGAAATGCTGACATAACCTTCATCCAGAATGATGTGACTATTTAGAAGATATGTAGTCAAGGGGCAGTTAAGGTCATTCATAAGGCACAGATGGTCTTAGTCATAAAGGGATGATTCCTGGACCTCAAGATTTTGGGAATACAGCAACTCTTCTTTCCACATTCTTTGGAGGAAGAGGTGCAAGCATGGACATAAACACTTCCAAGGCTAGTGGAAAATGGCTCTCTCTGCAATGCAAATAGGGGCTCCCTGCATTTCGAAGAGGCTGGTTGTTTACAGGCATAGGCGAAAAAAACATTTTAACCTATGTATAAGTGTGTACACACACACACACACACACACACACACACACACACACACACACACACACACACACACACACACACACACACACACACACACACACACACACACACACACACACACACATATATATATATATATATATATATATATATATATATATATATATATATATATATATATGGCTGTACTTTCCTGCAATGAAAATTCACTTTTTTTGAAATGAGAAAGTACATCCCCACTTAAGCGAAAGTGCACTTTAACGAAAGTACACTTTTTCTTAAGCTCACTAGACCGAACCTACCACACCACAATGGAGGACATTGAAAAACAGGGTATGTCCACCACTGTGGTGTGATAGTCACAGACCTTAGGGTCAGAGCACGGGTCAAGGTAAGGGGATAGCCCTACTAACTATCCCCTTGCCCTAACCCATGCCCTAACCCTGAGGTCTTTGACTGCTAGCCCGTTTGGTCTAGCGGGTTCACAAAAGTGCACTTTAGTGAAAGTGCACTTTCGCGCTAGTGTGGGTGTACTTTTGAAGTTCTAAGTAGTGAACTTTTGTTCTTCAAAAGTACACCCATATATATATATATATATATATATATATATATATATATATATATATATGTATATAGGTCCCCTTCAAAACATCTAAAACCAATAACATCTAATTTTATAAAATTGAGACCAGAGCATCTAAAACCGAAAACATCTAAAACCCATAACATCGAATTTCATAACATCTAACAGTACAAATCACATGAAAATAACATCCCCTCCACATATAATGACACCAAACTGCCAAACTCACTTTTTACTACATTTCTGCAGGGGGGCTTGATACAGTGGGGTTAGGAAATTAACTTTTTCCCACTGTAGTGCAATCTTAGTGTTGGTATATTTAATTTACAGGAGGTGTGGAGGGGTGCAGGAGGGCTTGACCCTCTGCAGAAACTTAGGAAAAAGTGTGTTTGGTAGTTTGGTGTCATTATATGTGGAGGGGATGTTATTTTCTTGTGATTTGTAGTGTTAGATGTTATGAAATTTGATGTTATGGGTTTTAGATGTATTGGGTTTTAGATGTTCTGGTCTCAATGTTATGAAATTAAATGTTACGGGTTTTAGATGTTTTGGGTTTTAGATGTTCTGGTCTCAGTGTTATGAAATTAGATGTTATGGGTTTTAGATGATTCAAAGTAGACCTATATATATATATATATATATATATATATATATATATATATATATGGGATACATTCAGTTTGTCGAAGTTTCGGTACTTTGAAACTCACTTGTGTGAGACCACTTGTTCAAAGTACTGAAACTTCAAAAAATGACTACAGAGATCACAATACAGCATGGAATGGGAATATTCCGTTTTCCTCTCTGTAGTGTATGAGCGGACAGGTGATCTAGTGTGGCGACCTCTAACAGGGAAAAGCCGAAAGAAGAAGAAGTGTAATCTCGGAGTTGGTATATTTAAGTAGGGGGTGTGGGGTCACAGCCCCCAACATGGGGGGTTGCAGGTTTATGTTTTTTTTTTTTAGTCAGCCAATCCGGTAACTAGACTTCAGTGAAAGTGCACTTTCATTGAAATCTAGTTTCGCTGAAGTGGGCATCTAGTTTTCTTTTTCGAAGAAGTGAAATTTCAATGAAGAAAAGTAGATCCATATATATATATATATATATATATATATATATATATATATATACTGTATTTATACACACACGCACACACACACACACACACACACACACACACTCACACACATACATATCTGTATATAGGTATGTATATATATATATATATATATATATATATATATATATATATATATATATATATGTGTGTGTGTGTTAAAATGTATTTCTCATCCTATACTATATTGGTAAATAATGTAAATCTGGCTCCTCAATAAATTTTTCAATATCATTTACTCAGACCATCAGTCCACCATCTCCACATTCCACCTTGACATACCACGATGTTTATGTCTCAGTCTTATACTTTTTCTTATTTAATATCAGTTTTCATTACCTTAATAATGTCTCTTCTCTTTTTCTGTAATGGTTATCTTCATATACTCAAAACCTTCAATTGTAAACTCTCTTTCAAGTTGACTTCATTGCACACTGTTCTTTGTTTCCTCAGTGGAAGAATATTTTTTAAAACTAATGAAACAACATCAAAGATCATCATCACCCCAAACTACTGTTCCTCTTCCAATGTTCTAATCATCCGTTATCGACAAGGTAATCCCATCTCCCAAATCAGTGCCTGAAAGTCCTTAGAGGTTCTTGTACAATTCCTTAAACTTTCATTCACATGTAGATAAATCTGTTCACAATGTCATTAATGAACACAATGACTTCCTAGCATTTTATTTATTCAGACATGTGTAGAAGTAGGTAGCAAAGCTGCTCATGTTATAGATGCATATGATACCTTAACAAGTTCATGGCTGCAGAAATAAAAATAAAGGGTTCCTTGCAGCATATGATGTAAGTGATCTTCAACGCTAGTCAACATTAACATTGTAGTCATTACATGTTCCTGCTCATATGATCAAAATTACCATAAACAAACTATTCAAATAAGTTGACATGCAGCATATTTTAGTCTCATGTGTTAACTTTGTTTTTCTAATGTCATGTGACATGGTGGATCATACCTCTTATCCTCTTAACACAAGAAATTCTAGACAAAGCCAAAACTAATGTGGGACAAAGGCCTAAGAACTGGGACCAAGTTTAAATTTTGCTCCTATAAACTTAGAATGTTGCTAGAATAAAAGATTTTGTGTTAGTGCACATTTTTAGAAGGATATGAAGTCTGAAACTCAAATGTCTGTCATTGTTTAGTGTCTTCAACCCTCAATGATTATCCAGAAAAACGCAAATTTTATGAGGAACATACCAAATATAAGAGTAAAAAATCTGGACATTCTGTGAAAATTTGGACAGTTGAGAGCTATGTGCTGGATTAGCACATCTTTTTGAAAAAGATAATGTCTGCAGTTACCCTAGTCTTAGACTAGTGCAGGGTGTAAACATCACATGCCTTCTTGATGGATTAGACAGGATGCTACTCCATAAGTTACTGCTTTCTTTTGAAGATCACATGTATAGCATGCTACAACAGTTGTGTGCATCCACTGATGTTGCTCTTCCCACATCTGGCTGGTAGATGTCAGTGCATACAGTTTTGCTGCACAAAGATTTTTCTTTGCTTGTGCAGTCTCCATGGACACTTAATATTACTTAACATGTACTGTGAAATGATAATTTTTACAAATATTGGGAATGTTTTGAGCATGTACATGGAAAAGTCTGGGACATGAAGTCTAAATGGAGCCAGTACTTTCAATAATGAAAGGTCATCGGTGCTAGTCTTTGTAGTGCCATATTCCCACTCATGGCTGCCAATGGTGAGAGAAGCCTTTAAGTTAAAAAGATGCTTTTCTTTTAATGGGAAACTTCTCTGGATTTACCTTTCAAGCACTTGAAAACTATAAAGGCAGTGGTTGATATTGCATTCATGTGACAGCTTGGATACAGTAGATGTTTTGGAATGCCCTGGAAATGACTTCTGGACTACTTCAAAGAAGGTCATAGGAAAAATACTAGGTAAGTGAGCACAGGGACCATACAATGTCTAGTAATATACTTGCCAAAGAAGACACACTTAAATGTTCATGACTCAATTTTCAAGTACTTAAAAGTGCTCACCTCTCATTCATATAATCAGGGCTGGGGGATGATATCGCCTAGGTTGTTCTCAGCAAGGTTAGAAATGAGATGTATTTTTTCTGACATGTAGTGTTATTTATTTATTTACTCATTTATTCAGAAAAGAACACTGTGCTCTTCAGGGCATCTAGGACCAAGCTGCTCATACTTCTTCCTTGCTCTTCTATTTTCTCCATAATATTTTCTAATTGTTGTCCTAATTACTATGTGCCATTTTCTAATTACATTATAAAGTAAAAAAGGAAAAAGTAACAAGGTCGAAATGAGACAGTCATAAGGGTTCTATGGATACCATAACATGCAGATATAAACAAGTTATACAGTTTTATCAAGTGGAGAGCACCTTAGCTAGACAGAAGAATATATAAAGGCTTTATTTGGTATTACGTTAAACACATTTTATAAATTCATGAAAAAGAATCAACCTCTCCAAAGCATTTATAAAATAAAGGTAAAATGTTCAGCTCACCCAAATACCCCAGGTGGTGAGAAGTCAATTTAACTTACACAATCTTTAAGCATTATATATTAAGCAATTGACAAAGAGGACTTCTATATAGTAAATGTGAAATAGTTGTAGTCGTAAGGTAAGAATAAAATCTAATGAACTATTTAACTGAAGTTATCTTGGTTACCATCTACCTGTATCACAGAACATATGGAGAGAAGAAGGAGAGGACCAAAAGTAAAGCCCTCCACAACCCATAACTTATTTGTTAAATATCTCATAGAAAACATAGTTGACTAGAGACTCATGCACTGAAGGAGCTGGGGGGTGATGGGGGAAGGGTGGGAAGGAGAAGCTTTTCCAATTCAACCTTATCGGGGAGGAGGGGTTTAATTTATCCTTGGTGATAGGGTTGATACCATAATTATGCATCAGATTGCCATTAGCATGGCAGCATTAATGGGAGTAGAGCATTCCATGCAGTGATGCTATAACATCAGCAACTCTGTCCATGTAGGCAAGCATAACAACGTACGTCATAGTGTTGCCTTTTCCCCTCTAATTCCCATTCCCAATCTGTCAATGGGGTCACATCAGGCCCAAACAATTTTAGACCTACCAGTCTGACTGCATTCTGTGTAAAAGCATGGAGAGAGTCATAATGGAGCTTATCCAGAACAAAATGAGAACCTTATTCAGGCAGATATGGAACAAAATAGGTTTGTTAATGGGAGATCTAACATATATTTTGTTTTGATTGTGTGCATTCTTTAAAAAGGTAACAGCAAGACTTGCCCCGGGATTCATGAACCTTGCGCCAGGCGCCAGCATAGCGTCGGCGTTATAACACCAAATATGGCTGCTGAGCGATTCAGGTATGAATGAATTCCACGTGCACTACCGGCGTGCACCGGACCGTCTCCGCCCCTGGCGTAGGTATGCAAAACACACTGTGTGCGGTATTGCACCATGCAAATGAAGGCAAATAGCGATCCACGAAGTGGCGCAGGCGTAGCGTAAGGGCACGGCAATGTAAACCAAAAAAAACGGTTTACATTTACCCAAACATGACCGAGAAGTAACGGAAGGCTGTCAAAGTCAGGTATCATACAGGTGCAATATGCCAATGTGGAAAGGCACCGAGAATGTCCAAAGAAAATATGCACAAAATGTAAAAATGACATAAATGGCACGTACGTAGAAAGAACAGCAGACCCCCCGGATATGTGCACAGAAGTTGCAAAGCAATGAAATAATATGACAATGTCCTAAAAGAGCAGTATAACACACATCAGCTGCACAGCCACCACACACCATAGTATGTATGTAAAGCTTCAACCCCAGCGCAATGGTTGTCAAGGAGTGGTGGCGGTGTTCGGTGCCGTAACCATGTATTAGTAGTCAATTCCATGCAAATGAGGCAGATAATAGTGAATCGCAAAAACGGCGCCGGTGTAAGGATGGAGCAAACGGCGCAGCGGTACTACACCGAGGAGTGGCCTACACGAGATACATGTCAACCACAGAGGGGTGTGCCACTGTAGGAGGAAGGATATTGGAGGTCAGCAAATCTGGGCTGTACAATGCACATCACAGCATCAGGACTGGCGTGTGAGGAAATAGATGCACTGAGAGTACATAATGCGCGCACAGATGCATGTGCACGAGGATGACTATGTTCCCTAAACCAGTCATGTGACGGCCTCCCCGTCAACAACCACGGATATAGGAAGGTAATGCGGAGAATACGAGGAAATGCGGAAGCAGTGTAAATGGAGCCGTAATGAGCAATCAACACCAATCAATCCAGGAAGGGCAAACGGCGGCAGCTGATAACTCTGCATGCAGACTCCTGCATAACGGGAAAGGGGAGGCATATGAATGCAAAGATAGTAGGGGATGTAGTAGAAATGCAAAGAGCAAAGAACCGAAATAGCACAGCCAAGTACAGAGGTAGCATAACTGCGGCTGCAGATAAAATGCATCATATGCCATGTGCCTGCAGGATGCAGTAATGTAAGATGCAAAGCCAAGGCAATGCAGGCAACTGTAATGTAACACTACAGGCAATACCATTGCAGTAGCAACCGTAAAACAACGGAAATAATCCATGGATACGGCTGCACAGACACACCCAATGACATCACCGGGTATACAGCACAACAGTATTAAGTGTGAATGCACACAACACACAGCGCGATTTCCCAAATGCCACACCGTAGGGTGTAAACAGACGGGGAACTTTTAATATGTATATGCTGGGTGCCGCCGTGGCCGTGATGCATAGGTATGTGGCAGAGACAGACGGAGTTGTGGAGGGTGGTGCCGACAACTACCGTAGGCCTCACAGGAGAAGGAGAGTGTTCAGACCAAGGGTGACCTACCAGGGGCTGCGAGACCTGGAGATAGTAGAGCGCTACAGGGTGGACAGGGACACGTTACAGCAAATAGTGGAGCTGTGCCGGCCAAGCCTGAGAACAAGAGACAACAGAGGGGAGCCCATCCCAGTGGACACAAAGGTATGTGTGAGCTTGCGAATACTGGCTACAGGTACCTTTCAAAGGCCAACCGGGGACATAATGGGCATCTCACAGGCATCAGCATCCAGGGTACTACACCAGTTCCTGGATGCCATGTTACCACATGCCCATGAGCACATAAATCTCCCCAGATCTCAGGAGGAGTTGGCTAGCAATATGCGCCGCTTCCACCGTGTGGCACAATACCCGGAGGTACTGGGTGCGATAGACTGTACGCACATAGAAATTAAGTCACCACCCGGGGAGCAGGGTAGACGCTACATAAACCGCAAGGGATACCCCTCCATCAATTGCCAGGTCGTGTGCAATGCGCAGGGCATTATCATGGATGTGTGTGCTGGCAGCCCTGGAAGCTACCACGACTCCCATATCTGGCATGCCTCACAGCTGTATCAGGTATTCGCCAGGGGGGACATCACACAAGGTCACCTTGTGGGGGATGCTGGCTACGCACTGGAGCCGTGGTTGATGACACCCATAAAATGCACACACACACATGCAAGAACGCCATAATGAGGCACACGCACAAACAAGAATAATCATAGAGCGTGTGTTTGGGATGTTGAAATCACGGTTCCGGTGCTTGGATACATCCGGTGGAGCCTTGCAGTACTCTCCAGGCACAAGTGCCCACATATTCATAGTATGTTGTATGCTACACAATATGATTCTGCGGAAACAGCTGCTGCAGGGACATAATGCTGGAGGGCCACCAAGCCCGCCACAACTGCCAGGGCAAGCACAGGCACAGGGCGTTCAGCACCATGGACACACTGAGCCAGCCCCAGTAGGTAGACAGAGGCGTACCCAATATGCCTACGCCCTGGCAAAGAGGGAATGCATAGCACATACTTTGACAGTGTAGGCCCCATGGACTGACACCTCCTGACCTGCGCACACAGTAAAATGGACGCCACACAAACATGTCCGCCCGTAATGTGTACCGTATGTGCGGATGTATGTGTGACTCCAACAAAGGCACCACCCAAACACTGCACACCCAATAGCCAGCAGAGCATGGAACGCCAACACCTCACCGCACGCCGGTTCTACAGCACACGGCGTAGCCGTATGCTGCCACTATCGCCGCAAGTCGACCACATATGTACTTATGTGCATACACAGATACGGAAATAGATATCAGTACACATGTAGAAATATATGTACGCATACACATGAATAAAGTACAACAGGGTAATATGGAACCCAGGGATGCAAGTTCACAGATAAGTAAGACGCGAAATCTCCACATAGTAAACATAGTGACCGACAACCCGATCATCCGGGAGGGTGGGCAGAGCAGGTAACGCCAGCCATGGAAATGTCAACCTGCATCAATACATATCCGCGTGTCGGGATGATCACCAGTCCACAGTACAGTAACGGGATATGTGCGTGTCATATCCATAGGATATGAGTGCAGAGATACACACCGCCGCCGGCGATGCGGCCAACGTAGGTATTGTGTTCAACCGTCGGTGCGAAAGCGGCAAGCATACCAGTGAAGTGTACGACATTATGAGGAACGTACCTCATTTGGGGTGTAAAACAGTTCATGTTCCTCGCAGTTCCTCAAAGTTCCACATTGAAAATGTCTGTCAAACATCCATTGTTAGGAATGTATATAAATGACATCCTGGTAAATAGAATTTAATCATAGTAATTCATTAAAGGTTCTTCACTGTAAGTAAATCAGCATATTATAATCATCCTATGACCTACTTAGCTGAAGTTGTCACTATGCCATTACTATGTGTTCCACATTATGCCCATTTGTTTCACATTACTAATGTGTGTGTTCCTCACTTTGGAAATAGAAGGTTGAGAGCCATGGCGGCAATATGTGTATGTGTGAGGTGAGGTTGTCGTGTGTTCCGCTGTGTGTGTGTAATGTGTGTGCCACTGTAAAATGTGTATGTAGATGACATGTCACAGGCAGAGTGTAATAACATGCGTAGGCATACAGTACAGGAACCATAGGCGTATGTACAGCAGTACCCACAAAGTAGTACTGACATCTCCTCAGTGGCTATGCACGTGGCGACGTAAAACGATGCAAAGCAGAAATGTCCCAGAATGTACCACAGGGCCATAGCCAACAGGAGATGCAAAGGACGCATGTACAAACCATGACCGTATGTATGGCGGCCATAAGGTAGACTCAACACGATCCGTCGGCAACGTTACACAGCATCAGGCATGTACGGCGAAAATACGAATGTGCTATCCCGGCACCGATCGTGAACACTTACGGTCCTGTAAATACCGCTGTGTGTTCCACGACCGTGAAGTAAGCAAGCGGCACACGAATAGGAGGCTACTGGTAGCATACAGGCCGTCCCAAGTATAGGACCACAATCACCGTAACTATCAGTGACAAAATGCCAATGGATAGTAGGCACGGACGAACATCCGCAGATATATAACCGATGTGAAGGAGGAATACGTGTAGGAAGCACACATGCAGGCGATACCGACACCACACGACATCAACAAAACAAACATTCCCGGAACAACAGACAGGTAACCTGCAGCTCCCCAAGCAGGGATGGAGCACACACACAAGCATATCTCGTATGTATAAATGCAAGACTCACACCCCGTACCCGTCACCCACATCCGCAGATATACCCCATCGCACATATCAAAGGGATAACAGCTAAAACCGTAGCAAAAACATACAGGCAGTCAATGACAGCGGCATACCCACAACAAGCTCGTGGGAAACACTAGCAGCAGCTGATGCATCCTTGTATCCATTGTGTACAGGAATATAACAGCTATGTTACACATCTGAATGCACAACGCCATCGACAGATGCCGCCAGGACACGGAGACCCACATGTCGAACAGAATACCATACCCAACACACACAATCCACGGCTAACACCACAGCGAAATGTACCTGACACCACACATAGCGGATGCAGTCACACAAACATGATACAATACATCACAGGAAGACGCCCAAAAAGCACAAAAGAAAAACGCTGGTAGGCAGATGGAAGCCTGCGGTCGTACAATAGCTAAAAAGCTAAAACAGCAGTTCAAGCAATATGAACTTCAAGGTAGCCGGTAAAGGCAACAGTTCAAACAGTATAAACTCCAAAGAAGCCGGTAATAGCGTAAAATAATTTAATTTCCGCTTTCGTCACACCTTCATCAGAATACAAAAAATACCACTACTAAAACACTTTAAATAGCCATTCCAATCAATCAATTAACAATAAATGAAATATTCAAAAAACAAATCATAAGGACTCATTTATGAAAAATAAGTCTTTAAATCAATACCTAAAATTTTATTAATACTTAATTTACGGTCTTTTAAGAAACATTTGACATTAATGCTTTCGTTTAACCCTGGATGAATATCAGACCTTAATCTGATCTGCCACAGGCATTCTCTTTGCTCAATATAATTTTTGTAGTCTCCCACCCTCTTATCTGATGTACATTTTTCTAAAATAGAAAATAAAAACTTGTTAAAACTAGAGCATATTGTAGAATGCTTGTATAAGGCGTTGTTACTATCTTTAGCCTTAATAGCATACAGATGTTCCTTAATCCTGGTGGCTAAAGATCTGGTCGTCATGCCTACATAAAATGCAGGACAAGACGAACAAATACTAACATAGACTACTCCTGTCGTGTTACAATCCATGAAGTCAGAAACTTCTATAATTTTATTGGAAGTGGCGATATCAATAAAAGGTCCTTCTGAAATGTACCTACAGATTTTACAGTTAAAACACCGAAACATTCCTTTTTTCCTACTAACAGGAATAATTTCTTTGTTTTGATTGTGTTCAAAAATATTTTTCAAAGTATTTGTTTTGCGTAACGCAAAATGTGGCTTGTTTCCCACAATTCCAAAAATCTCTCTATTACCCTGTAACACTTTCCAGTTAGTTTGTATAACTTTCTTAATTTTGTAACTGTCTAAACTCATGTCCAAAGAGCAAATGATGTTGTTATTATTTTCTAATCTATTGATTTTATTAAAAACAATTTTCTCATTATGTAAAATAGCAATAAATTGATTTGATCGTTTATTAAATACTTCATAGGCTGTATCAATTAAAATATATTTATTATATCCACGCTGAATAAATAAATCAATAATGAATTTTAACTCAGAAATTAATATATCATCTTTGGTGGTCATACGACAGGCACGAATGAATTGCCCTCTTGGAATATTTTTCTTAATATATCCTGGATGTCCACTATTATTATGTAAATATCCATTCGTAAAAGTTGCTTTTCTATGAATTTTACTATTAAATGCCTACTCGTCATTGTCCCACCAAATGTGTACGTCCAAGAAGTTGACTGCTGTGCCAATATCACCTAATGTAAATTTAATATAGCTAGACAGAGAATTGGCTGTGTTGATAAATGAATGTACAGTATCAATGTTACCCTCTATTATAAACAATAAATCGTCAATAAATCTACAACAGAAAAAAACATTGAATTTCTCTTTCAAAACTTTAAAGCAATCCAGTTCCCACCATGCCATAACGATATTAGCAAAAGTAGGAGCTGCAGATGACCCCATGGCTACGCCACGTTTCTGTCTGTAATAATCTTGTTCAAACATAAAAAAATTATTTTCTAAAATAATCTCCATGAATCTGCATAAGACTAAAATAATAGAATTGGTAAATAGCTTTTTGTTAGTGAGATAATTACGTACTGCCTCAACCCCTTCATCGTGAGGAATACAGGAATATAAACTCACTACATCCATGGTGAATATAATATGTTTAGCTGGGTCGAAAATGTTTGCACTTTTTCTTTTTGTAAACATTTTTATTTTTTCCAAAAAATGCCAGGAATCCTTTGTGTAGGATATATTTTCATAAATCACAGGTCCTAACAGTGCATCAATAACAAGGGAAATGCCCTCCGTTACTGAATGTGGAGATGACACAATCAAACGTAATGGTGGATCAAGAATATTTTTATGCGTTTTCGGTACTCCAAAAATAACCCCTATTTTCGGTTTCTCAATAAGGCAAAAATTGTATAATTTAATATTGATCTCACTGGACATTAGTGCATCATATAAATGTGCATGTACAACTTTAAAACTTTTTAGTATAGTGTAATAGGGGACTAATTCATACTCATCAGTGTTGTTCAATAATTTTAACATGGCCAAACCATACTGGTCTTTTCCCATAACAACTATGTTAGACCCCTTATCACTCTTCATGAATCTTAGTTTGCCTGAAAGTAACTTTAAATTAACCAAGGCTTTCCTTTCATTTTTATTCAAGTTGTCATTAAAATGAATTTTAGACTTGAATAAACACTCCATATCTTTAATGCATACATCCTCAAAAGTCTTAATCGTATGGTGAAGACTGGGTGCATAACAAGAAGGTTTACTAAAATAACCATTATGTACAGGAATATCATGCATTAAGAACGATAGATTTATTTTCCTTGTGTATTTTTTTAAATCAACTATAGTTTTGCTAAAATCTGCCCTTTTTTTGGGAATAAAATTCAGACCATAATTAAGAACTTTCAACTCAAATTCGTCAAAAGAATGTCCAGATAAATTGACAATACTAAAATTGTCAGAGTTATTGTTATTATTTAACATTCGTCCCCCGACGAATTCGAACCCAAAAAAGTACGACTTCTTGTCAAAATAGAACTCTTCTGGTTCTCCACTTCAACACCTTTCTTTTTGTTTTTTTGGCTTACAAATGGTTCAACAATATCATTAGATTTGTTACTTGTTTTGTTGGTGATAGGAGCATTAAACAAATTCCTGGCTGCAGAATTAAACATGTCATTATTAGTGGTTTGTCTCTCCTCAGAATCTTCTCTTAAGATGTTTAAACAAGAAGCACTGGTGACTGCTAATGGCGGGAATTCAGTGCTATAATTGCCAGAATTTTTACTATAATCGGTTCCTAAAATAGTCCCCGAACCAGTTTTCCTTGACAGAACAGTTGAATGATTAGGTTGAACAATTTTATTAACTCCAGCTCGATTTGCACTGCGGACAGATTGTCCATGTGGAAAACCATCACGATTCCTTAAATTAGGAGCAAAATGACTATAAGCTGTTCCATTTTGGTAACATGCTATGTCTCTCTCCATTTTGGATTTTCTGTTGGTTACTAATTTAGAATGTTCGCAAAGCTCTTTAGAGAAAAAACTATATAACGCATCCATATCATCGTCATGCACATGTTCTTTTAAGGCAGACTCTAATTCTTTAATGTCATTAATAATTAAGGACATTTTTTCTACATTATTATCGATAAGTAATTGTAGAAAACAAAGACCTCCTTCGTTAAAAAAAGAAATCAAGCAGTCAAACATAGGATGCCCAATATTAATACCGTTAGGGCATTTAAAGAAGCGTAGACCCTTGGGGACTATCCCCATTTCAATGCACTTCATGAAATAACAATTTTCTAGATCTAGAGATTTATATCTTTTTAAAAGTTTAAGCAATAAATCTCGCTTAGAACTCACTAAATTGTCATTGTTAATGGGTACAAATCCTTTGCATTTGTTAAAAGGATTGTCACTGCGATTTAACAGTCCAGCACAATTTGTATAGCTACCCTTGTTGGAATTCATCATGTTACCTAAGCAGTCGGTAGTTCTTGAAACAATGGAAGCTGGTCTGTCTGGAATGAATGCTGCCGATGTAATCCTAGGTTCTTCATTCGAACTGGGAGCCACAGCAGCCTCAGTAGAATCGCTAGCTTTCCCCACTAAGAATTTTAAAGCACTTTGTATATCCAAAAGTGTCGTAAGGAACAAATGATTCAACTTGTCGGACTCCTTGTCCATCCTGGATGTCGGGGTAGAATGTACCGACATATTCGTCAAAGTATCATCCGCCGCTTCTGCCATGGGTGAAGAAACCAAACTAATAAAACACAGGAAGACGCCCAAAAAGCACAAAAGAAAAACGCTGGTAGGCAGATGGAAGCCTGCGGTCGTACAATAGCTAAAAAGCTAAAACAGCAGTTCAAGCAATATGAACTTCAAGGTAGCCGGTAAAGGCAACAGTTCAAACAGTATAAACTCCAAAGAAGCCGGTAATAGCGTAAAATAATTTAATTTCCGCTTTCGTCACACCTTCATCAGAATACAAAAAATACCACTACTAAAACACTTTAAATAGCCATTCCAATCAATCAATTAACAATAAATGAAATATTCAAAAAACAAATCATAAGGACTCATTTATGAAAAATAAGTCTTTAAATCAATACCTAAAATTTTATTAATACTTAATTTACGGTCTTTTAAGAAACATTTGACATTAATGCTTCGTTTAACCCTGGATGAATATCAGACCTTAATCTGATCTGCCACAGGCATTCTCTTTGCTCAATATAATTTTTGTAGTCTCCGCCCTCTTATCTGATGTACATTTTTCTAAAATAGAAAATAAAAACTTGTTAAAACTAGAGCATATTGTAGAATGCTTGTATAAGGCGTTGTTACTATCTTTAGCCTCAATAGCATACAGATGTTCCTTAATCCTGGTGGCTAAAGATCTGGTGCCATGCCTACATAAAATGCAGGACAAGACGAACAAATACTAACATAGACTACTCCTGTCGTGTTACAATCCATGAAGTCAGAAACTTCTATAATTTTATTGGAAGTGGCGATATCAATAAAAGGTCCTTCTGAAATGTACCTACAGATTTTACAGTTAAAACACCGAAACATTCCTTTTTTCCTACTAACAGGAATAATTTCTTTGTTTTGATTGTGTTCAAAAATATTTTTCAAAGTATTTGTTTTGCGTAACGCAAAATGTGGCTTGTTTCCCACAATTCCAAAAATCTCTCTATTACCCTGTAACACTTTCCAGTTAGTTTGTATAACTTTCTTAATTTTGTAACTGTCTAAACTCATGTCCAAAGAGCAAATGATGTTGTTATTATTTTCTAATCTATTGATTTTATTAAAAACAATTTTCTCATTATGTAAAATAGCAATAAATTGATTTGATCGTTTATTAAATACTTCATAGGATGTATCAATTAAAATATGTTTATTATATCCACGCTGAATAAATAAATCAATAATGAATTTTAACTCAGAAATTAATATATCATCTTTGGTGGTCATACGACAGGCACGAATGAATTGCCCTCTTGGAATATTTTTCTTAATATATCCTGGATGTCCACTATTATTATGTAAATATCCATTCGTAAAAGTTGCTTTTCTATGAATTTTACTATTAAATGCCTGCTCGTCATTGTCCCACCAAATGTGTACGTCCAAGAAGTTGACTGCTGTGCCAATATCACCTAATGTAAATTTAATATAGCTAGACAGAGAATTGGCTGTGTTGATAAATGAATGTACAGTATCAATGTTACCCTCTATTATAAACAATAAATCGTCAATAAATCTACAATAGAAAAAAACATTGAATTTCTCTTTCAAAACTTTAAAGCAATCCAGTTCCCACCATGCCATAACGATATTAGCAAAAGCAGGAGCTGCAGATGACCCCATGGCTACGCCACGTATGATACAATACATACCATCCTCACGAAGGTATTGCAAATAACCAACGGCCACACGAGGAATGAACCATGGCCTAGTGCCGACGCGTAACGTACGAAAGGAGGGGGATCACCGGTGATATGCGCATAAGTACACACCGAGGAACAGCTATTGGCCTGATTAACCCACATGCCTCAGGTGACGACGAATATAAGGAAGACTCCCTGGATATTCAAACCGTATGTTCATACCGAACAAAGACGGAATACAAAAGAAGGAGTAGCAAGCAAGTACTGACGAATACAGAACCAAAGGCCGGAAAGGTATGTCGAACCCACGACATGTACTGTTGTGTAACGCATGATACGTATGACGAATCTGTACAGTATGTGAACGGTGTGTGTAGGTAAAGATACCTGTCCATCAGGCAGAGAGTGGTGAAAGTTGGTTATGTAATGCTAAGCCGCGCAGCATACCAACGACTGTGGACAACGTGTGCACAGCAGTGGGACAACTTGTACACACCCGGGATAACCCCAGGTTAGTCTTGCCACCTTTTCAAATGGCCAAAGTGGGACATTTTCGGGACACACATCAGATGTTACAGGTGGACACATACCCATGGTCAGTACAAAGGGTAGAACTGTACTCTTTTGCCTAAATAAAAGCGTAGTCTTGTAGCAGTTTAGTTGCTTATTGTGTGTCTTGTAACATTTAGGAATTTACATACATAAATAACTATGTTATGCAACTCTTACATAAAAATGGGACATAATTATGTCCTACAATCTCAGGACATTTGCCATTTGTAATATGTTTTGTTAGGACACAACTGCCCAAAGAGGGACTGTCCCTTGCAAAGTGGCACAGGTGGTAACCCTACCCCAGGTCTGCCATAGGGGTTTCAAACACAGAACAATGCTACCATCCATGCTGATGCTGGCAGTGGATATCCAACAATGAAGTGCCACAGCAGGGGATAGGACATGTATGTATAGTGTCACAGCACACATGTGCATGGGCATATACCGTCGATGTCATATGGAATGTGCGCACGACGTGCACGTATCCCACGCAGTAGGGGTGACTATGTCAATTATGTGTAATGCAAAGCTGTCATGATGGATATGTTCAGAAATCATAGACAGTATCACAGGCATAGCATGCATGATGGAGGGATGGCCTCATGTTATGTACATAAACAAGATATGTATGGCCTGCACATATGGGACAATGTAGTAGCAGAATAGGTACCCGAAATGGAGGGAACAGCAAGTAACCATGTCCAAACGTGCCGTAGCAGGTGCAATGTGTGCCACAATGATGTCCAGCAGGGCCGTGTGTAAACACATGTGCAATGTACACAGTAGTGACACCCCCCCATGGTAGTGTTCACTGAACGGCAGAAGTGGATGTCAACTGTTATGTCTATACAGTACGTCCGCTGTGGTGGTACCATGGGTCTGTGTCACCCTACCAGCAAGGGAGCTATCACATGACTAGTGACACAGTGTGCCCCTGTGGGATGTGCACAGGACCTATGTCCCACAGCACGGTGTGTGTCCAGTCTGTGGATGTCACACAGACGCCCGGGCCGAGCAATGTGGCATGTGTGCACACATGCAGGACTGCTCCTCCCACCCTGCCCACTGCAAACGCCATGTAGGAGTACTACATGCATTAGTACTGCGGAGAACATGGCCCATGGCAGAGTAGATTACACCCCTGTGTTAGTGGCATGCAGGTGAGTACAGATGTGTTACATGACTGTCATTTGCATATGTAAACTGTCTGAGCCGGGTACAGATCACAGCATGACTATACTGAGACATGTAACATTGTATCCATTGTGTAAGGTAGACCACACATGTGTTATTGTAACACTGCCCGCGTGTACATGTGTGTATGGCACAGGTACAAGGGCACCCAAGGTATCAGCTAGACATACGGTCCAGAAATGCGTGGTCCTGCACATGTGTACCCACGCCATGGTGGAATATGGCAACCACAGCACCATGTGGGGCATGTGTGTGTACATCAACCATGTACAACGTGATATGCCTGTATAGGGACAGTATCCATGTGATACACACCGCATGACTGTCAGTATGCAAAGGTGATGTGTATGCACTATGTGTGATGTAACTGATGCAATGATATCTACATGATATATCTGCCACACTGACACCTGTATGTGTGTTAGCAATATGAGTAGGATGAGCTAGAATGCTGCCAGGTATGTAGATGTGGTATATGTAGGCATGTACAGTACTGTGTGACAGCAGGTAGTGTACGTATGCAAATACTGAGCATGAGGGGCCACATGTCTGAGGACTGTGCAATGTCACACGTCCCTGACTTGTTGTAGTTAGCATGATATGCCTGCACCACTGTGTGACCTGTACAGGAGGCACATGGCGTAACATCCGGAGACATAGGGTACGATGTGATGCTGGATGTGTACATTGGCAATAGCATAAAGTGGAATGGTGCTGAAGGGCAAAGAGCGGATCATGTCTGATGTGATACCCTCTGTACCACCCCAACCACCCATGCAATAGTATGACAGGTGGCCAGCATGGGATGTGGTGTGCTGTGGCGCACAGAAGCCCAACAAGGGTGCCAGTAAAGGCATGCAGGTAGTCAATGAGTGTGTGAAGCATGTATGTCAAGATGTGGCCCAGTGCCATACTGAATGGCCCAGTCATGGGTGTAGAAATGCAGCCCCATACGTGCAATGCAGTACCACCCATGTGTAGTGTGATAGATGTGGTAGTGTGGTGGTCAGGGTACACATCGTACATGAATGGGCTAGCAGTCACTGCAGTGTGCTGCTGCAGAGACATGTAACAGCCAGGTTGGCGGGATACAACAACTATGGCGATTTGAGGTGACATTGGGACTGTGTTCCCGGACATAACATGTGCATGGCAGTACTATGTATGTGTCCACAGGGTTAATACAATGTCCAGCCAAGGATTGGAACCCTGTAGTGAGTGAGAGTGTGTATTGTTGGTAGGTACCCCATTGGCAGGCACGATGCCAGCAACATCTGTGTTGGCAATGCCTGCATGACTGTGGTATGCCGCATTGAATGTGGATGTAGTCAAACAGCAGAGACATACCACCACACTGCGTGAGGGCCCACACTGCAATGTCTGGCAGTCATGTGTAGGTAGCTAGCTGTGGAGTATGTCATGCACCATGAGGACACACCATGACTGTCAAGTGACACACCACACACAGGTGAACATAACTACCGTGCAACAGCCTGCACATGTGCCCATACAGCACGTGTGCATGGAACAGGAATACCACTGTGGCATCTGTGAAAAGGCCAGTACCACCATGTCTCTGTGTGGAATAGCATGGTCCCTACCAGTGTGTAGATGTAGCAGAAGTGCACTGTGATCAGTGTTGGCATAGGCACGTAGACTGTCCATCGTACGGGGTGCCATGCCATCAACCACCTCTGTCAGTGGATGTCAGTAATACCGGCTGTAGAGTGTATGTACCATGCATGCTGCTATGGTTGTGTGTTTAGGGTGTGGCTAGCAGGGATGAGAAGCATGGATGTTCAGCAAACAGAGGAGGGATGTGTGTAGGCCTAGCACACAGACACATGGAGGTTTGGTGCATGCCGAGGGCAGTGTAGGTATGGTATGTGTCGTGTAATGTGTCACCCAGCTATGCGTACTGCATGGCCAAGCATGTGTGGGTACATGGGAGTCCATAGTAGGGAAGGGCGTGTTGCTGTCAATACATAGCAGTAGCAACTGTCCTAGGTGCAATGTACAGTATGCCAACACGACCGGCATGTAACCTGTGGTGTACAGTGTATTCACTGTCACGTGTCACAATGTGCATAGCGGTCACGAACATGGGTATCTGAACATGGATTACCTATGATGCAATGTGTCTTGGGAATATACAGTATGTGTGTAAATCACGGTGTGGTGTGGGAACCACCCACCCGTGTGTGTTGCAGTCCAGGTATGTGCCTGGGAGGTATGATCTGTGTACAATCTGGACTGGCGGGTGTGCCGTGTAGGGCATGGAGGCAGGTCCCAGGCACTGCAGATAAATGACATGTGTCCTGTACTGTGTGTGCAGTGCTTGTGTACAGCACAGTGGAGGGTGTAAGCATTGTCACACATCACTGCATGCTGTGCCTACCTGTGACAGCCCTGCCGGCGACAGACATGTGACACCGCTGCACAGGCAGCATAGCATGTGAAGATGTACATGTGGGCTGCACACCTTAGGCAGATGTCCACAGGTCATGTGTGCCACGGTAGTGTGGTTGAACACGACTATCAGACTGGACAAACACCACATGCCTGCATAACTACAGTATGACCATAGTCAACAGTCCCAGTGACAGAGTAGGCCAATGTACACTATCCCTGCATGCAGACCACTGGCTACTGGACACCTGGCTAGACACACACCTGGAGGGTTAATTCACCATTGAGCCATCACATGTCCCAGTCCATGTGGGCTGTACAATGTCATCACAGGGTGGTCACAATAGCAGGTGGCAAGGCAGACACGGTGTACCAGGTGATGTGTCATGTGTGCATATGTCGACTAGCACAGCCGTTCACATGTCTGCAACATACTGGTGCATGATGTATACTGTTACATGATGAATGGAACTGCACTGTCACCCACTACAGGGCCATCTGACACAGGTGTGTTGTGACTGGTGTAACCCATGTTTGCACAGGATACACACTGCTGTTGTAGGCAGCCTTGCTGGTGGCTACCAGTGATATATGCAGTGGTCATACAGACATACCGTACACAGTGTTCATGCAGGAATGTCTATTGTCGTGGACGATGTGCTGGTATGTGAATGTAGGTGTGTGTTGTGAATGTTACACATCCAGAAGACACCATCTGGTGCAGTCATGGTTGTCAACACCAGTACACACATCCACAGCAGTCAGAACCCAGTCCTGACAATGTGTGTCAGTCACCCTCGTACTGTGTGACATATGTGCACATGGCGGAACACCTCCCACTGTCATCTAAGCTGGCTACATGATGGCTGGAATGTGCTGTAGAAATGTACAATGCTGGTAGCCCAATGACGTACCTGGAATCAGACACAGTACGCTATGTCAGCCATGTAAACCATGCACAACAATGACCGCCCAACAGACACAAACAATGCATTGACACATGGAACATGTGCACATGACAACCCCAATGAGGTATGTTGCACATATTGATGTACAATTGTCATCTATGGCCATAGCATGGATGCAGACACACATACTCCACAGGTAGTACCATGTGATGTAGGTAGGGGGGCATTGCTCGTGTACATGTCACAGTAGCTGTACACACACATGTCCTGCATAGCCGTCATGTAGGGGTAGCTGTGGTATGTGACTACTGGACATGCCCATACAAATGACCATGTCCCACAGGAGATGTGTTAGGTGTGTACCACATGTGACGTGCTGACAACAAGCTGCAATGTGTACGGCTGCCGGTGTACCTGTGTGACATTGTCTGTGATGGGTGCAAAGGCATATAGTATCGTATTGCATGCACACAAGCCCCACAAAGGTGCATAGCCTGAACATACAGTACAAGGAGTGTGTGGGATGATAGCAACCCACAGGTGGAGATGGGTACGGACGGCAGCCCACAACCACATGTGTGTGTACGGTGTTCACGTCCACGACACATGAGCATCTGAGAGGCTAGCATCACAGCTGTACAGGGTCGCATGCATATATGTTCAGCAACATCCCTGTATGTCCCACCACTGGCCCGTGGACCGATGGACACCAACCAAATGTGCAGATATGAGATGTGCACAGCACATCACAGATGCCTACCGTAGAACAGGCCTACCGTGTAGACATGTGCACAGTAGGTCTGCGCCAGCTGCAGTCAAACACGTTAGGTGCTGAACCACAGCAATAGTCCAGGCAATGCCACAGATGGACGTGCATGCCTCTGTGTATGTATGTCTGTGAATGCCTCCGGCATAGCAATATAGCTGTGTCACCGTTGTGAACAACAATATGAATGGGTTGTATGTGTGAGGGGTGCGTCATATGTGTATGGTCAGATCGACGATACCATCAGTGGGCCTGCTATGTGAACATCCCTGTCCCCATACATGGATACCTCTGCTGTGCCCAACACCACATTCACAGAGGGAGGGATGGCGGTGTGTAGTGCAGCAGCAGACATGTGGGTGGCAGCAGGCACTGGATGTACACATATGTGGTACCCACATCAGTGCAGGCAGCCATCCATGTGCATGGGATAGCGGTGTGTGTCCACATACAGCACTGTGTCGATCAATATCCCAGCACATAGCACCTGCCAGGGCTACAGTGTATGCATGGATGTGTGATACCTGCATGCACCAGACACACCCTCAGCAAGCAGCGTACACCATACCTCGCTTGAGGACAGTGTCCACACCATGGTGATAAACATGTTGAATGTCCATATTCACACAGCTATGACATATGCAATGGACAGCCACCCTGCCAATACCGTCAACCCCCAGGTGGATCACACCCAGTGCCATGTATGTGGCATACCCTGCCATATCATGCAGACCTGACCAGCAAGGCTGCATGAGCTATCACAGTCCTACATGGTGCAATGGACAAAAGGCACTCTCACTATCAACCATACACAGCAGTAATGTGGCGGTGATGCACCCTGTCATGTTACAGGTGCTGTGTGATGCTCTGCACAATGTGTGTGTGTACATGCTATGCATGGCCTTTCCTGCTAATGTGTCATGGTTACACATTGCTCCATGTCTATCACATGTGCAACACAGGTGAGCTGTGGCAAGTTGTCCAACACCCGTACAGTGCTGTGTGGAAGTACATGGCACAACACATGCATGTGCAGGTGTCCATGTGTATGTGTACAGTGCGCTGCTGACGTTCACAATGGACACAGACGTGATGTGTACTGACATATACACAGCGTCCAGGTGAACAGTAGCACAGACGTCACATGGGGACCTATGCCAACTGATATGGACATAGGTGCAGCCAGGTACACATGTCCACGGCAGGCTAACATCTACATGGTGCGTGTACAGTGTGATGGGGTGGCACACAGATATGATGTGACACCCAGTGCTCAATGGTGTGAAGCCAAAACATCGGCTGTGTCACTGCCATGATGCCCTTCACAGATCACTGTGCAGATGTCGTACATGTCATAGCAATGTATTTCCAACAGTATGCCAGCACAGCAGTGTGAATGTGACCTGCCACCATCATTATGTCTTCCAGATAATGCCACGTTCCTGGCTTCCACCTTTCAGCCGACAGGAGGAGGAGGTGATAATTCCATACCTCCATAGTAACCACGCTATTCAGCCATGTGCCACAGCAGGCACAGGAATGGCAGGAGATGTGGGAGGAGATGTGCAGGAGGGTGAACAGCCTGGGCGGATACAACCGCAGCTATCAGCAAATCCGCAGGCACTGCACAGACCTGATCCGGCATGCAAGACAGCGTGCCACTGCAATCACCAGGCAACAACGTGGGACAGGTGGTGGGCCACCAACCCAGCCCCCACTCACAGCCACGGAGGAGCTCCTGGCCAGTCTGGGGACACCCACAGAACAACACGCAGAAACACTTGCGTCCATCGTGGAGGTGGGTGTCTCCCGAACTATGAGCCTGGAGCCGCATGGTAAGTCAGTGTTGCATGTTTGTATGATAAGTGACGTGGGTGTGGGTGTCATAGTACAACACATGATATAGCAATACATGCCAGGTATATGGCCACACAAGGTGCAAACCATAGTATGCTATGTTGTGTTAGCAGACATGTGCATAGCACATGCTAACACACACATGCATGATGTGACATGCACAGTGCTGACCGTGGAGATAGTAATGGCTAATGTGTATACCTTTGTGTAATGCCTTTACAGGTACGTCTGGCGTGTCGCAAGGACAAGGGTCTGTTGCAGGTAAGTCTGTTGCTAGTCAAAGGCATGTTCTGCTGTATTGATATTCCCCATGTGTCTAGGCATGACATGCTCACCTGTGTGTGCCCCAGTCACGGTATACAGCTCGCACCACCCGACACACACACCACCCATGTACAGTAGATACAACCGTTAGCGTAGAGTGGTATGACACCACACAACCTATTGGTGTGTTACGTGCATTCAGCTATGCATACAATGGTGTAGGTGTTACACAATGGCTGCATGTGTAGTATGCATTGGTATGCCATTGCAGTATGCACACAGTACCACATAGTGGGCTGTGATCTGGCCAGAGCACAGGTGTTACCAATGTGACCCATGCCCCTGTGCACACGTTGTGACATGGCACATGCCATGTCCCATGCACGTGGATGTCTGGCTGCAGCATTGTCACACCATGACATGACCTATGCACAACATAGCAGACATCCACACTGTCAGCATATTCGTAGAGAATGTGACACCTCACACTAGTATGGTTGTATGTCACATGGGCCACCACAGGGCCGTGTGCACGATGTCTACCACACACAATTGTCAATGACTCAGACAGACAAGGCCATGGTCGATACCTACAGGCATGTTGCCACACAGCACATCCACAGTGGGTAGTCACCGTTGCACCCTGTACACACATAGTGGGTTCATCACTGTAGTGGACCCCCTGGACATCCGATGTAGTACACCAGTGACATGGAATGCCTCTCCACAGCTACTACAGGTGCCTCCAATGTCCACCATATACGTGCTGCTGAGCAGCTGAACTGACTTACAGACATGGCAATGTAATGCGTCCAGGTCACGCATCACACAGACACATAGCTGTGTCCTGCTACTGTGCAGTGGCACAGAGCCCGCACTCCACACTGTACAGCTATGTACACAGCTCACAGCAAACATACCTGCACAGACATCACTGTTACCCATACATTGTATCTGTAGACTGTACACATAACACTGCACCGTGACAGCCGTTGTGATGTGGTGCATGCGGTGGGACACCATCGTCACATGTCCACATGATACCGCACATGTTTGCGGTGTACATTACATAGTGTCGGCAGCCATGTGTACTCTCAACTCGCCCGTGGCCACACGGTGTATCACGCTGATGCATGCGAACTACCATGAATGTGTGTACTGCATGCCTACTAAATGACACCTGCCTGTTGTACTGTCCCCACCAGGGCAGTGTACATACTGCCACTATGAATGTCTGGTCTGCATTCACTGGTCTGTGTTGTGTGAATGCTGCATGCCACCTGCATTATCACATGCATGCTGTGTGTGTGTGTGTGTGTGTGTGTGTGTGTGTGTGTGTGTGTGTGTGTGTGTGTGTGTGTGTGTCTGTATTGTAACCGATGGTATGTCTTTGTATTGACAGGTGCTGTAGGTGAGTTCCCCTCCTGCGGTCAATCTGATGCTAGTGTCCCCACAGATACTAGTGGTGATGACCATGTGCATGAGGCACAGGCAGGGTCGTCACAGGCAGACACTGTGCCAATGGAGAACATCACACATACGTCCCTTTCAACCCCGCTCACGGTTCAGATGCCGACACATACCCCAACACCGTTGCCCATAGATGACGGTCAGTCAGCGTCTCTTGGCCCCGAGCAGGAATGTGTGGTGGCTGCAGAAGGTGTGGGTACACACGATGTTGCCAGTGTAAGGACTGGTGCAGTGCCATGCAGGCATGTGGCAGGTGCTGCTCGTAGGGGGAGCACCGCTAGACATACACCTGCCGTACAGGGTGCAGCAGCTGGTATAACCAGATGCATGTTCCAGACTGTAATGGCGGCGCAGGCACGTGCCGAATGGCAGAACCAGGAAGGGCAGAGGCTGCAGAGGTCCGCAATCCGTACCTTGAATGACAACATCCAGGCATTGGCGAATGCACAACAGCATCTTGCCGATGTTCTGGATAGGAGATTGGGTGACATGGCTGGTATCCTCGACTGAGGCATGGCCATCCTTGAGCGTGCGCAGTCCGTGCAGGAACACCAGGTAGGGGTGAGGCATAGGGCACGTGGGCGTGTGCCAGCAACACCACCTGCTGCAGGTCAGCGTGTGCGTGCCACCTCCCATGCCCACCCAGACAGTGCTGGTAGCAGCAGCAGTGCAGCTGCTACTACACCATCCACACCAGGACAGAGCAGGCCACGTGGACGTGGCCCTGGACGGCCCCGTCGTGGGCACGTTTCCAGCGGACATGTGACATCAGAGAGTGGACAGTCCGTACCTCCACCCGGTCATGCCCGTGCGACCCCAGGCAGGCGCGGGTCACATCGCCGCCGGCAGACACAGTGAGCCGTAACACCTGCACTGTACAGTCAGGGGCTGCCAAGCATACCCCGTGTAGGCATCACAAATGACTGAACTGTGTACACACACACCCACACACAGCAGACACAACTGTAGGGCTCCACCACACCCACATGCAATCTACATAGTCATGCCCACTCAATGCACAGGCCCTTACACACACACATGATGTCATCCATTGGTACAGCCCATGCCTGTGGCACATATCACCCTGTGCATATGATGAAGTCTCTGCCGCATAACTGTGAGCTACACCATCACTGCACGGTTAAGCTAACATATTCTGATGCACAGGGTGGACACGATAGTGAGAGGTGTATGTGATACCTGTGTCCGCATAGTACGTGATGTGTATGTTGTGGTGTGTGTGTATGGCTGGTGACAGGTGTGTATGTGATGTGGGTTGTGCACGGACATCATGCAGCAGACATACCATGCAGGACAGGTGCAGCATTCATTGATATGTGTACACAGTATGTGTGGTGGTTACATGTGTAGCACCATGTCGGTGCAGTTAACCCGTATGATACTGATGGTGTACTTGGCCTACTGGGAGCACTGTAATTAGTTCCCCACGTGTAGTCATGGGGTACCCACAGGCATGTCTGGCAACATCAGCATAGCACAGTTACCCGCATCCGGCATGGACCCCCACATAGGTACATAGGCGCACATGAACGTAACAGGATATGTGCCCTACGACATGTGTGGACTTAGCATGACTGTGTGTGGCTTCTAACACCCCTCAGGATGGGGATGCCGTATCCATCAGTCCCCAGTCCCTGGTCTAGCAGTGACACACAGATGTTGCCTGGCGCATAACTATCGTCACACATCCACACGTCATTAGCAGTCCTGGACGAAGGCAGTCAGGGCCTTTCCTTCACATGGCCTGGCACTCCTCTCCGTGTTGTAGGGGGTGTCTGGCCGTTAACCCTGTTCCCCCAGCACGTCTCACTCATCTTTGTGTTGAGGTGTTTGACAGTCGCTTCTGTGCCCGTGTTTGCATGGAGCCTGGGAGGTGGAATGTGCCCATGTCACCCAGGTCAGACATGGCCGTGTATGCCAGGCACAGATCACCACGGAGCAGATGTGCTGTGAAGATTTACAGCCGGAGTCCCCTTGGCCGTGCAGCTTGTGACACATGTCCTAGCACCGTCATCCCCGTCTTGTGGAACGTTTGCGGTCCTTCCGAGTGCTGCAGGCGTCAGGTTAGCTACAGGCCACATGTGCCATTGTACGCAGTCATTGCTCTGGTGTGTGATGTGTACAGGGGTACAATGAACACCCTGATGTGGTTGCGATTCCATCCAGACCAGGAGGCCACAATGGAATGTCTTCACACCCACATTGCCATTGTGTGTGTTGACAGAGGTTGCCGACAGGTGTGGTAGCCATTTCGCTGAACATGTCCACCATCTTTAATGGCGTACCACCTACATGTGACATTGGGACGAACATGTCCTTCACACTGGGTAGGGCTGCACCTTCTCTGGCATTTAGTAGCAGGCCATGGCTCTGGCACCAGTCATCCATGTCTATGACGCCCTAGGTGGATGTCAGTGTAACATGGGGTGTTGGGTATGTTGGCCGGTGCGTAGTCATCTGCATACCTTGTCTGCTACAATCCCCCTATGATTGCATGCACATTGGAAGGTCGGATGCCATATGGCAGGGGCCCAGGAGTGAGCCCTGTGGGCCTCCACTGGGTCCAGATATGAGTGTGACAAGGCACCTTGAGCACCAACCCTGTGTGGTGTGACCTCCAACCTGTCTGAGAAGCATCGGGTGACATATGTCCCCACATGTATGCTGGCGAGCCTTTCCATGGGTCCCATGTGTAGTGGGCTCTGAACGCTCCCACCAGGTCATGGTACTGTGTGCAAACCCACGTATCCCCATCAATGGCCTTGGTGACCACTCCAGACAGGACGAGCAGGTTCGGGAGGCAGGATCCGCCCTTGACTATGTAGTGTGGGTATGTTCCGGTATTGGCTGTACACCGCTATCTGTAACCATGGCCACCTGTATAGACCTCCCCACAGCTTTGCAGACAAGGCTTGTCAAGCGTATAGGGTGTGGCTGTTGACAGTCCATAAGAGCACTACCCTGGCATAGTGGGACCACAGATGCCATATGGCATCCATTGGGGACATAGCCCATAGTAAGGCTAACATGGCACAGTGGCCGCATGTGTGGGCCGAGGGCCTCAATGAGGATGGGTAGCACACAGCCAGGGACACCATCAGTGCCCATTGCTGATGTGTCAACCGCCATAGAGATATGGGATCACTCCAGGCCATATGAGATGTTTGGGAGGATACACTCTGGTGGGATGGATATGTTCCCTCTTGGGGGGGGGGTGTATGCATGGAACATGTCCGCTGGTTTGCAGACAATGTCTGTGGGTGCAGTGACTGTTGTACCATTCTGGACCATTTCCAGCCAAGTCTGTGTGCCCCCAACCATGTCCTTACCACAGTTAGGGAAGGCCCTATGGTTGTCTCATGTGCCCTCTGCAGTACCACTCCCACAAGCGGCCGTGGATGATGGTATGTGGGGCCGTATGGTGACGCCAGTATGAATGGGTGATGGTTTCCCTGGTACTGTCATTGCTCTGCCATGTATTAGCTCCAACTGTTGATGTACAGGTAGTCAGTGGCTGCGGTCCACCACACCATGTGCCTACCTGTGGTGGACAAGGTCCTGATGTCATCATGTTTGCCTGTTGCAGACATGCATGTGGGTGCTCAGAGAAGGCATTCGTTAGGCGTTTGCCGGTCTGGCCTGTGTTCAACACTGGCATGGAGGACTTGTAGGGTACCACACCGGTCGTATGATGTGTGTGGTTTTCTGTCGAGAGGTCATCACTGAGGTCCCCCATGCTGGTGTTGGTTACAGGATGTGGATGACCAGTGGATCCACTATACGGTCTTGCATCACCATTGAGGGCTGTACATCCTGTGTGGGGCATATCCTCACCATGTGTGATGGGCAGAACTGTCAGACATCCCCCCCTAGTATGTATGGTGCATGGCTGTTTAACAGTGGCCAGGTGTGTGAACACCTGGGACCACTGGCGTAGTGTGTTGTGCCATGGGTAATGTTCCCAGGCTATGTATGGGTGGTTCATGTCACCCAATACGGTGCTGTTGTGAGAGCATGCCCACTCACCAGTGTCCTCAGGACATCTGTGAAGGTATCCTGTGTTTGGGAGGGTTGTCTGTAGCATGCAACAAACTGTAGGCCAGTCCTACACATGGTTAATTGCACCTAGATATTCCCCGCAGCAACGGCCACGTCTGTGGCATGGCCGGGTTGCTGTTGTGTGGCTGGACACACAGGATGGTCCACATTCCGCCACCCATGCCGTCGCACCATGTGTATGCATGTCTGCTCTGTGCCGACTCTAAGTGTCTGAGCATGCCCAGTAGGCAGCTGTGTAGATAGACACACAGCACAGTGCACACCGCGCCCGTCTGCAGTTATACCCTGGGTGCATGCCTGTATCCCCTACGCAACGGCCACGTCTGTGGCATGGCCAGGTTTCTGTTGTGTGGCTGGACACACACGACGGTCCACATTCCGCCACCCATGCCGTCGCACCATGTGTATGCATGTCTGCTCTGTGCCGAGTCTAAGTGTCTGAGCATGCCCAGTAGGCAGTGATGTACTGATCAGTAGTTACTTGGTATTCCCGACTGCAGCACTAACGTGTTACTGTACGGCGACCTTGGGATGGTAACAGACTGCGTGACTGCGCACTCTGTCCTAACTCCCGATCGGGCGCATTGCCTCTGCAAATGATACCACTCACGTAGGGGTATGCCTCCTGACAGCGCTCTGCTCAGTAAACTCGGTAGCATGTTCTGTAAATGCTTCATACTGTAGTGTGTTCATGTAGATAGCCGTAGGTTCGTCCCCGTCCCTTCCGTGTGTGTGTGTGTGTGTGTGTGTGTGTGTGTGTGTGTGTGTGTGTGTGTGTGTGTGTTTCCAGCTGCCTCTGCGACTGATCATGCTTTTAGACGCTCCGCAACACATGCCTTGGCTATTGCCAACTATTGTATTGCGGGTGACGTCAGCAGCCTACAAGTATGCCTGTGACAGCGCTCTGTTCAGTAAACCCGGTAGCGCGTTCTGTAAATGCTTCATACTGTAGTGTGTTCATGTAGATAGGCGTAGGTTCATCCCCCGTCCCTTCCGTGTGTGTGTGTGTCTCTGTGTGTGTGTGTTTCCAGCTGCCTCTGCGACTGATCATGCTTTTAGACACTCCGCAACACATACCTTGGCTATTGCCAACTATTGTCTTGCGGTTGACGTCAGCAGCCTACAAGTATGCCTGTGACAGCGCTCTGTTTAGTAAACTCGGTAGCGCGTTCTGTAAATGCTTCATACTGTAGTGTGTTCATGTAGATAGGCGTAGGTTCGTCCCCCGTCCCTTCCGTGTGTGTGTGTCTCTGTGTGTGTGTGTTTCCAGCTGCCTCTGCGACTGATCATGCTTTTAGACACTCCGCAACACATACCTTGGCTATTGCCAACTATTGTCTTGCGGTTGACGTCAGCAGCCTACAAGTATGCCTGTGACAGCGCTCTGTTCAGTAAACCCGGTAGCGCGTTCTGTAAATGCTTCATACTGTAGTGTGTTCATGTAGATAGGCGTAGGTTCATCCCCCGTCCCTTCCGTGTGTGTGTGTGTCTCTGTGTGTGTGTGTTTCCAGCTGCCTCTGCGACTGATCATGCTTTTAGACACTCCGCAACACATACCTTGGCTATTGCCAACTATTGTCTTGCGGTTGACGTCAGCAGCCTACAAGTATGCCTGTGACAGCGCTCTGTTTAGTAAACTCGGTAGCGCGTTCTGTAAATGCTTCATACTGTAGTGTGTTCATGTAGATAGGCGTAGGTTCATCCCCCGTCCCTTCCGTGTGTGTGTGTGTGTGTGTGTGTGTGTTTCCAGCTGCCTCTGCGACTGATCATGCTTTTAGACGCTCCGCAACACATGCCTTGGCTATTGCCAACTATTGTATTGCGGGTGACGTCAGCAGCCTACAAGTATGCCTGTGACAGCGCTCTGTTCAGTAAACTCGGTAGCGCGTTCTGTAAATGCTTCATACTGTAGTGTGTTCATGTAGATAGGCGTAGGTTCGTCCCCCGTCCCTTCCGTGTGTGTGTGTCTCTGTGTGTGTGTGTTTCCAGCTGCCTCTGCGACTGATCATGCTTTTAGACACTCCGCAACACATACCTTGGCTATTGCCAACTATTGTCTTGCGGTTGACGTCAGCAGCCTACAAGTATGCCTGTGACAGCACTCTGTTTAGTAAACTCGGTAGCGCATTCTGTAAATGCTTCATACTGTAGTGTGTTCATGTAGATAGGCGTAGGTTCGTCCCCCGTCCCTTCCGTGTGTGTGTGTCTCTGTGTGTGTGTGTGTTTCCAGCTGCCTCTGCGACTGATCATGCTTTTAGACGCTCCGCAACACATGCCTTGGCTATTGCCAACTATTGTATTGCGGGTGACGTCAGCAGCCTACAAGTATGCCTGTGACAGCGCTCTGTTCAGTAAACTCAGTAGCGCGTTCTGTAAATGCTTCATACTGTAGTGTGTTCATGTAGATAGGCGTAGGTTCGTCCCCCGTCCCTTCCGTGTGTGTGTGTGTGTTTCCAGCTGCCTCTGCGAATGAACATGCTTTTAGACGCTCCGCAACACATACCTTGGCTATTGCCAACTATTGTTTTGCGGGTGACGTCAGCAGCCTACAAGTATGCCTGTGACAGCGCTCACTTCAGTAAACTCGGTAGCGCGTTCTGTAAATGCTTCATACTGTACTGAGTTCATGTAAATAGGCGTAGGTTCATCTCCCGTCCCTTCCGTGTGTGTGTGTGTTTCCGTTGCTTTCGCAAATTCATCTGAATAAGCAAATTCTTAAACTGTTCACAATCAACAGTGTGATATTTAAAATCATGTTAAGACTCACATTGTTGATTGTGAACATTCTTAGACATTGCTTTTTTTCTGCACACGTTGTGGAAACAACGAAAACGTTGCATGTTTTAATAAACTGTTTAAATGTTACAAAGACTTGTGTTGTGTCGAACTACGGGGACTATTCTTGCTGCAGGTTGCTGGTTTGTTTGTGTTTCATAGTACAATATCATGTAATACGTGTGTTCATAGTATGCTTTCTGTGATGTTGACATGTGTGTGTTTCGTTAGCAGTGCATCTCTGCTTTCTATGCTGTGGCTACATGTTCATTGTTCGCATAGAAAGTGACAAATGGAAGTGTAAGGGTGGACATTTAAAGCCTGGATACTTCCATGTTATGTGTAAGTCTCACGGGGCCAACGGGTGATAGCGCATACATGTCTATGAAGTACCTTTGGATACCATATGCGACCTGTCGTGGATGAAATGTTTAAGTTGACTGTTCCATCTACCTATGTGTGACATGGTTTGTGGCCATAGGGTGCCAGCAAGTCTTCCCTGTTCATTGGGTGTTTGCCATGGTCTATTGACATCAATCCTATTAATTCACCGAAGGATGTCTTTCATTGGTGGCAACGCCATAGTTTGACCATCGTATGTCATTCCCAGCAGACGTGGAGATTGTGCCATTGGTATGTTTACACAGGTGACCCATCTGTTCCACTGTATGGAAGCGTGTGATCCCCATTGATGTGCTGGCAGATTGAGTGCTGTATGCGCGGTATCTGCCCAGCGGTCTGGCTTTGAATGGGGAGTGTCTACTGTAGTCCCTATCTGTATTCCCTGGGTTATGCCTTGCAACAGCTGTGGGATTCCCCCAGGTTTGCAGCTATGGGTGCCATCTTGGCCGCACGTTTGTCCATCCATGGGAACTGCCTACTGGACACTAGTATCGGGCTGTAAACATTTCACAGCTGCATTCTCCATTTCCGGTGGATGATCGGTATTAGTATTGCGGAGTAACGCATATGCCATGGCCCGTCCGCACGGGCGGGACAACGAATCATCTGCCAATCCACACCGACACCCATTTTGCATACCCACGATCCCATGTCTGCAACCCTCGACAGTACCCTTGCACACCCTTCATGTGTGCGGAAATGGGATGTGAACGCACGTGTATGGACGCAGCAGCCTGGGGAGTCCTATTCATATGTCCTGCATTTCATGGACGGTTGTCATCACCCTTGAAGACGCTTGTGGTGCATATATCTACCTGTGCCGTAGTCACGGCTGTCACCTCTTCCGGTTCACACTATGCTGCCCACACTTACTTAAGGAGTACTTTTTGGGTCCTGCAATGGACACCGATGTGCATATGTAAAGTGTAGAACATGTTGGACTGTGTCCATTCGGCCAGTGGGTTTGACTGCCGCCGTATGTTCCCCAGTTCCGGATGTCTGTCTGCCTACCCATATTATGTAGTGCTACGGAACCCGTGTCCTTCCACAATTTACCCATATGGTGTTACTGTAGTACTGCAGGTTGGCAACTGCTTTAAGTAATCCTCAGAGGTACCATTGTGAACTATCCGCCACTGTATTGTCATTATAACACAGCCGGTACATGTAGAACCTATTTATTCATGACAGTATGTTATTTATGTGTGGGAACGCCATATTTTAACCATAGTATGACCTTCCTAGTTGACGTTGTTGGTGTGCCATTAATATGTGTTCCTATGTTCCGCAGAGTGGAAGCGGGTGATCCCCACATACTTGCTAGCACCTTGGCTGCTGTGTATGCTGGGATTCGCACGGCAGGATGGATGTCTACGGGGTGTATCTACTGTTGTTTCCATCTGTATGTCCTGTGTTATGCCTTACTACGGCTGTGTGATTCCACCAGGTTTGCTATTATGGGTGCCATCTTGTCCGTACGTTTGTCCATCCTTGGGAAATGCCTACTGGACACTGATGTAGGGCTGAACACATTTCACACCTGCCTTTAGCATTACCCAGTGGATGCTTTGCATCCTCAGTGGGGACTAAGGCACGTCCTGTACCCACAGCCCTCCCACGGGGCGGGACAACGGATTATCTGCCAAACAACACCGAGCCCCATTTTGCATACCCAGGATCCCATGGCTGCAACCCCCCACGGTACGCATTACACATCCTTCATGTGTGCGGAACTGGGATATGGACGCACATGTATGGACACGGCAGTCTGGGGACCTCTGTTCATATGTCCTGCATGTCATGGACAGGTATCATCAACCTTAAACACGCTGGTGGTGCATATGTCTAGCTGTGCCGTAGTCACGGTTTGTACTCTGATTGGCTGATCTCGATGGATAAAGGACTTAACGCCTTAATTTTTGGAGTCCTACAATGGACACCGATGTGCATTTGTAAAGTGTAGAACGTGTTGGACTGTCACCATCTGGCCAGTGGTATTGACTGCCACTGTATGTTCCCCAATCGTGGATGTCTGCTTGACTACCCATCGTTTGTATTACATGGCCTATCTATATCCACGTGCCAGTAAGCGGAAATACAGCAAACCTTGCGTCCTGCCCATCTTCATAAACGACATTATGGAACATATATCGGCAAAAACAGACAATGTCAAATACGATAGACTCCACAGTGAAAGGATACCGAGCTCTTTCACCTACTAACATGGGGCATCGTCGGAGTACGGAATGCATGACATAGCCGTCCCTTATACACTTCCTTCAGAGTCGGTTTAAAGCGAAATAATCAATAAACCTGCTCATAGTTAGGTGGACAGTGCTCCAAGTCTTGATTATAACGTGACATATACATATCAGTGTTGCATACCTTACTTCATGGAAACAATAATACGGCAACAATGTGTTAATATAAATACAATATTGGTAAATACAATCAGTATCCTGAAACATAGTTGATAATTGGTGTGAGTGCACCTTAGAATGTAGTGTGTTGATCAGGATATTGTATATCAATGTGTATAATTGTAGCATTACGATAACAAAGCATGGAATCAATAAGTACTATTTAAGCATATATTTTACAATTATGAATGTAAATGTGTGGAGGAGACATCCTTAACCTTCCCTGGTTCCACTGGATCACACACGCACACGCACACTCGCATGTCCGGATTGTGGGTTACGCGCAGGCGCACATGCATATCCGTAGTCCGTTTATGTATGTTTACTGTGTCTGTGTGGTTACGTGTTTTGCGTTAGTTGTGACTATTCCGGTAACATATGTCTGATCCGGTTGACGGACGTGTGCAGAAAGCACTTACAGCTTTATATATGTAACAGTCTTTGCAGCATGGACGCATTACGTACACGTGCACATCTATATGTTCTATAGTCGTAATTCAAACGTGACTGCATTCACGTTTGCCGGTTACTGTGACCAGTACACGTTAGCTGTTCGTTGTCATTAATATGCATACCCATGATACCTATGTACATTTACATATCCCCCCCCCGCACACACGCACGTCACAGGCATCCATTCTCCTGCTGGGAAAGGTGCGGTACTGCATGTTGAACATTCCTAATTCCCCCTCGCTCATGGCCCAGGATGCATATGTCGTCACCGCAGGGCTGTTCAGATGACAGGTGCTTATATCCCCTACGCATACAGGCCTTCGATTGTCAGGGTGTTGCTGTGGTGCTTTGGGTTTGGTCTTGTCCGCCCACTGTACGGAACTGCCCTGACCCTGTACGAATGTTAGATGAGTCACATGGGCGCTTTTGTCCGTGTCCATGGTACCATGTCACCGCCCCAATTATTCGTAACCGTGCATCGATTGGCGGTGTACCCGTTGTAGATCTTGTTATACTAATTGCACACGGTCTGGTCGAACGGACCTATTTCCATTACTAACCCTCGGTATGTATGGCCTGTGTCGCAATATTACAAGGGTTTACCATTGCGTGATGACTTTCACTGAGCCACAGACATGTCCGTTGCTTGGTTTTGCCCGGTTCCGCTGTGCTACACACATTTAACATGGCGGAACAGGTTGAACAGCTCAGCCACGAGGACATCGGGTTCTCCGTCGCTGTTTAGTATTGAATGGCTATGTGGAGTTTGTTTCACAAAGCGAGACAATGTCGACATTGTTAACGGACATCTCGCGCAGTACGTCCGCACCGCGGGTGACGTATGTCTGCCTTTGGGCGGCGAACAGGCATTATGCTGTGCCATTATGTCTGGGGATATATGGTTTCTTGACATAGATGATATGCCATACTAGCAATGACCCGCGTGTGGGTGTGGGTACTGCTGTATTACCCACGGGAAGAGTGGCCTTAGGTTAAGTGGTGCCCTAGGCAGAAGTTGCCACCGATACATCACCCGCTACCCCCCTCCTGGTCTACCTACACCAAATAGAGTCTGGAAAGGTGCCCCGAGTAGAGCAACGCCCTACATGGCTACCTACTTGGCCTATGCCTAAGGCCGGCTATGTGTGTGGTCCCTCGGGCATCGGACTCGGGAACGCGCCACGTCTGCCGTGGGTATGTCCAGCATTACCCACATCCAGCCCCAAGGCAGTCAACACAGCATCCATGGGTCCAGATGGTGTCCCAGCTGTGTACTCCAGGAACTCTATGGGGAATTAAACCCACACTTAGGACAGCTGTTTAATCTTAGCCTCACCTCAGGATATGTACCCGAGTAGTAGCACAAGGCGACTGTAGTCACACTCCACATAGATGGTGCCTCCACTGACCCTGGTTATTACCATACCATTACTTTGACAAGCCTTATCTGCAAAGCCATGGAGATGGATCATAATGGAACACATAGATAAAGACATAGGGGATTCGCATACTTTGGATACAACCCAGTTTAGCTTGGTCAAAGTCAGATCATGCCTTTTACACGTGTTTGACTTTGTAGAATCAGTCACCAAGGCCATTGATGAGGGTAAAGCAGTCCATACAGCCTACCTCAACCTGGCAAAGGCCTTCGACACAATACCCCCCTCGGGTATAATTGATAAACCCGTCATCTTGAACGTAAATCCATACATCGCCATATGGGTTGCAAACTGGCTACGTCACAGAACACACATGGCCATAGTTGCTGGCGCCATGTCATACTCACAGCCAGTCACAGGTGGTGTCCCATGGGGCTCAGTCCTGGGTCCACTATTTCTCAGCATCTACGTTTCCAAAGTACACGCAAACACAGGGGGGTATGGGTGACAATGTTTGCAGATGACTGCAAACCGGGTGCCATAGTCAGACACACATCTGACACAGATATCCTTCAGGAGTGCCTCACAGATGTGGATAAGTGGTGCCAGAGACATGTCCTACAGCTAAATGCCAGGAAATGCATAGTCATACCCTTCGGGAAGAACAAGGTTACCCCTAGCTACCATATAGGTGGCAATCCACTGAGCACAGAGGGGGTTACCAGTGATCTGGGGACCCGGGTTGTTGTTAACCGTTCGTTAGACACACACGTTGCTAACATAGTTAGGTAGACCTTCCACATTGCCCACATCATCATGAAGGGATTCACATGTAGATCAGGGGAGGTCATTGTCCCCTTGTACTCATCACTCATTAGACCTATGATTGGGTACAATGCCCGTTCAGAATGTATCTGACCCAACACCTGCAGCAGCTGGAAAGGCACCAACAGTTCATCGACAAACAGATGCAGGGTCTCAGGAATATGTGTTATACTGACCAACTGAAAGAATTCCAGCTGTATACAGTTGCATACCACTTGCCCAGAGGTGACCCGTGCCTGGCATACAAGGCTATGTCGAACCCAGATCTGATGACTATGCTTCACGTAAAGAAGTTAGATCCCTCAGAACCACAAGGGCAGGTGACGTACACCTTGACACTGTCATTAATAGAACGTGTTGTTGGGAAAGATTCATCACCCAGACACTCACTATGCTGTGGAACAACATCCCAGTACATGTGAGGGCAAGCACCTCGCTGGCCTTGTGTTAGTATTTAGACATGGATGTCTGAATTGATTTATTTAAGTAACCTTCTAAATGAATATTTACATTAGCACATTGTGAATCTTTACATTTCGTTGGTCTATTTTACATTAGTCATAATCATACGGTTTATGTGTATATATTATGGTTCATTTATATTACTAGGTGTCTGCAGTTCTGTTAATATATTGGCACAATCCGTAGGACATATATATGTAGCTTACACAGTCAGACATTTGGAAAACATTATGTTGGTTCATCTTTCGTATATGTACATATATTTCTATTTTTCGATGAAGACTGTACCTTTCGAAGCAATGTCTGATGTCCTCGCTGTGTGGAATCTGTAACCCAAGTAAGGTTTGTTTGCTTGTTTGCCTTTAAGGCATGTAATTAGTACCTAGCACATCTAATTTACTGACCAATTAAGGGTTTTAAATGTAGTAGGTCGGACTGCATTGTATGTATTCTGAATAAGTCTGCTTATGAAGCAGACGACGTGGGCTCCAATAGACTATGGTGACTGCATTTAATTCTTGGTGTGCTCTGAGTGGTCACTGACGGTGTCTACAGTACCTCGTCTTTGCTTTGGACTTCATCGGCTGGTTGTCTGTGTTTGTTGTATGGGGAATGTCAACTGTAGTCCCTATGTGTATTACTTGTGTAATGCCTTACTACGGCAGTGTAATTCCACCGGGTTTGCAGTTATGGGTGCCATCTTAGTCATACGCTTGTCCATCCATGTGAATTGCCTACTGGACACTGGTATAGGGCTGTACACATTTCACACCTGCATTTTGCATTCTCCGGTAGATGGTTTGCATTATTAGCGGAGAGTGCGGCAGGTGCTACGCACATCCCTCCCACGGGGCGGGACAAAGGATTGCCTGGGAAACAACACCGAGGCCAGATTCTACATACCCAGACTCCCTTGACTGCAACAGTGGACAGTACCCATTACACATCCTTCATGTGTGCGGGACTGTGATGTGGACGCAGTTCAATGGACCCGGTACCCTGGGTATTTCTGTGCATGTGTGCTGCATTTCATGGACAGCTATCATCAACATTGAACACGCTTGCGGTGCATATGTGTACCTGTGACGTGGTGACGACAATGAGATCACGTGAGTAATGCAGGAAGCTAGCAGGCATTCTCTGAATAGAATTTTTGGGTCCTACAATGGACACCGATGTGCATATGTCAAGTTAGATGTTGCTGGACTGTGTCCACCTGCCCAGTGCTTTTCACTGCTGGTGTATGTTCCCCAATCGCGGATGTCTGTTTGACTACCCATTCCACATGGTGCTACATAACCAGGTGATTTAGTACTGTGAACAAATGACATACATCCAAAGATGCTGGTTAGCAACTGCTTCATATAAACCTCAGACATCCCAATGGGACATATCCGTCACCGTATTTCCAATATAACACCACCAGAACATGTTGATTACCTATGTTTTCATTTAACCATGTTGTCTTCATAGGTGGGAATGCCATAGTTTACATATCCTACTTGACGTTGTGTGTGTGCCATTAGTATGTGTTCCACAGGTCGCACATCTGTTCCGCTGTACGGTAGCGGGTGCTCCTCATTCTGTTGCTGGCAGATTGAGTGCTGTGTACGCCGGTGTTGGCACGACGGTCCGGCTTTGTATGTGGAATGTCAACTGTAGTCCCTATGTGTATTTCCTGTGTTATGCCTTACCGCGGCTATGTAATTTACCGGGTTTGCAGTTGTGGGTGCCATCTTGGCCATACGGGTGTCCATCCATGAGAATTGCCTACTGGACACTAGTATAGGGCTGTACACATTCCACACCTGCATTTAGCATTCTCCGGTGTATGGTTTGCATTATTAGCGGAGAGTAAGGCAGGTGCTACGCACACATCCCTCCCACGGGGCGGGACAAAGGATTGCCTGCGAAACAACACCGAGCCCAGAGTCTACATACCCAGAATCCCTTGACTGCAACAATTGACAGTACCCATTACACATCCGTCATGTGTGCGGGACTGTGATGTGGACGCAGTTCTATGGACCCGGTACCCTGGGTATTTCTGTGCATCTGTGCTGCATTACATGGACAGCTATCAGCAACATTAAACACGCTTGCGGTGCATATGTGTACCTGTGACGACAATGAGTTCAGGTACGCATTGAAATAAGACATAATTTGGGTCTTTCCACAATTTTTGGGTCCTACAATGGACACCACTGTGCATATGTAAAGTGTAGAGCTTGTCGGACTGTGTCCTTGTGAGCAGTGGGTTTCACTGATGCTGTGTGTTCAGCAATCGCGGATGTCTGTTTGACTACCCATTCCACATGGTGCTACATAACCAGGTGATTTAGTACTGTGGACAAATGACATACATCCAAAGATGCTGGTTAGCAACTGCTTCATATAAACCGCAGACATCCCAATGGGACATATCCGTCACTGTATTTCCAATATAACACCACCGGAACATGTTGATTACCTATGTATTCATTTAACCATGTTGTCTTCATAGGTGGGAATGCCATAGTTTACATATCCTACGTGACGTTGTGTGTGTGCCATTAGTATGTGTTCCACAGGTCGCACATCTGTTCCGCTGTATGGTAGCGGGTGCTCCTCATTCTGTTGCTGGCAGATTGAGTGCTGTGTACGCCGGTGTTGGCACGGCGGTCCGACTTTGTATGTGGAATGTCAACTGCAGTCCCTATGTGTATTTCCTGTGTTATGCCTTACCGCGGCTGTGTAATTTACCCGGGTTTGCGGTTGTGGGTGGCATCTTGGCCATACGGTTGTCCATCCATGACAATTGCCTACTGGACACTAGTATAGGGCTGTACACATTTCACACCTGCATTTAGCATTCTCCAGTGGATGGTTTGCATTATTAGCGGAAAGTATGGCAGGTGCTACGCACACATCCCTCCCACGGGGCGGGACAAAGGATTGCCTGCGAAACAACACCGAGCCCAGAGTCTACATACCCAGAATCCCTTGACTGCAACAATCGACAGTACCCATTACACATCCTTCATGTGTGCGGGACTGTGATGTGGACGCAGTTCTATGGACCCGGTACCCTGGGTATTTCTGTGCATCTGTGCTGCATTACATGGACAGCTATCATCAACATTAAACACGCTTGCGGTGCATATGTGTACCTGTGACGACAATGAGTTCAGGTACGTATTGAAAGAAGACGTGAATCTGGTATGATGTCAATTTTTGGGTCCGACAATGGACACCACTGTGCATATTTAAAGTGTAGAGCTTGTCGGACTGTGTCCTTGTGAGCAGTGGGTTTCACTGATGCTGTGTGTTCAGCAATCGCGGATGTGTGCTTGACTACCCATACTGTGTAGTGCTACAGGAACCATGTCTTCCGACACCAGAACCCAATGCTATACATCCAATGTTGCAGGTTAACAACCACTTTCATACCATACCCAGAGGTCACGATTGGGAGGTATTGCCACTTTATTATCGGAACAACACCCCCAGACTGTGTACATCATGGGAACTTTAGGCCAGTCTTACCTGCCATTTGCAATTGTAATTAGCAGACACGTGTCAATACATGTATGATAAGACATATTGTCATGCAGAAGTTAATCTATGTTATTTGGACATTGGCTTCTGCTTTTGGCATCCGTTGCTGTGAGTGTTGCCAGTTACCATACACATTGCTTGCTCAGAGGCAGACTACACAATTCTGCACACTACTGTGGTCTCCTTTAAGGACCCTGAGCCAGTGGTCGACAGTACGGCAGCCACTGCATCAATCACATTTGCCATCTACCAGTACCTACAGGACTGCATGAGCCAGGCATTCACTTACCCAACTGTGGTTCATTGTACCAATGCCAAGCATCCAGTGTGGTGTACCCCAGCCATACACAGGATGTACAACACGAGGAGGTGGCTACTACAAGGTGGAGCAGACACCTTGTGAGGTATAACACCCTTGGTCATCATATGTGTAGAGTTACACACTGTCATGGAATTGTCCAGGGCACATTCCACAGATATACCTACATGGACCTGGCTAACAATCATACCACCTTCAGTTGCTATGCTCAACACCTGGGAGCTCACTCCCACATATGCTCTGACTGGGTTCACATAGAGGTGGGGTTTACTCAACATACACACATTGCCAACATACAGGCTGACAAGTCCAGTGAGGACATCTCCACACCCTCCCCCACACATGAGGAGATGTGTGTACCAGCGGTTTGTGGTCACCAAATGTTCTGTGACACACAGGTGGGACATGCTCTCTCCAGGGTAGTGGACATAGCATCCATGAGACCAGCTGGTGACCCTGCTGTGTACTCCACTATCTCATTTATGAATTGGACCCACAGTTAGGACAGCTATTTCTTTGTAGCCTCACCTCAGGTAGGGTACCCAGGTTGTGTCACATGGCAACTGTAGTCCCACGTCACAGGGCCAATACCTCCACTGAGGCTGGTTATTACTGTCCCATTACCCTGAGGAGACCTATCTGCAAAGACATGGGGAGGGATCATACTGCGGCTCGTACATGACTGCATAGGGGACATACATACTTTGCATCACACACGGTTTGTCTTGTTCAGGGGCGGTTCATGCCTTTAAAGCATGGTTGACATTTTCGGGACAGTCGCCGAGGCCACTGATGGGGGTGTTGCAGTCCATACAGCCTACCTCGACCTGGCAAAGGCCTTCATCACATTACCCCTCAGGTATCGTTGATAAACCCATTGGCTGGGATGTGAACACGTACATCACAGAATGTGTTGTAAACTGTCTATGTGACACAACCCACACGGTCATAGTTGCTGGCAGCATGTCAGACCTACTGCCTGTCACAAGTGGTGTCCCATGGGGCCCTTCCATGGGTGCACTCCTGTCATACACCTACATTTTCACGGTACAGGCACACACAGGGGTGCTATGGGCAACAGTGTTTGTAGATGACTGCAAAACAGGTGCCATAGTGGGACAGACATCTGACACAGATATCCTTCGAAGGGGCCTCCCAGGTATGCATATCTGCTGTCAGGGACATGTCCCACAGCTAAATGCGAAGTAATGCAACATCATACCTGTGGAGAACTACTAGGTCACCCCTGTCCAGCATATAGGTGGCTGTCCACTCAGCACAGGGGTGATTACCAGGGATCAGGGGACAGAGTTTGTCGGTCACCATTCATTCCACACACACGTTGCTATCGTGGTTGTGTGGGACTTCTACATTGCCCACCTGTTGGTGCAGGGATTCACATCTACATCAGGCTAGGTCATTGTCTCCTTGTACCCATTACGTGTTACACCTATGATCTACTACATTGCCCCATTCAGACTGTATCTGACCATACACCTACAGCAGCTGGGAAGCCCACATAGGTTGATTGTTGTACAGATGCAGGATGACACCATTTTGTGTAATGCTGCCCCACTTGTAGGACCCCTGCCACATTACGTCACATACCTGCTGTTTAGTGTTGACCTGTGCCTGACATACAAGGCCATGTCAACCCATATGTCATGTGTATGCTTCACCTACTGTATCTGCATCCCTCAGAACCACTAGGGCAGGTGACATTTACCTTGTCACGGTCATTAATGGGATGTGTTTGAGTGACACATATATCACCCAGACACTCATTATGCTGTGGATCTACATCACAGTACATGTGAGACAGACATCCTTCCTAGCCTTGTTCGCAGGTATGTTGTCCATTGGATGGAGAATTGCAGGTATAGGCCAGGGATTACATCATTATCAGTGCTTGACGGAGGTACAGCAATATCATGAGTATTTTATCTGAAGCACAGAAGGTTGGCAAAGTCATCCTAACTATGGTGTAGTATTATGGCTGAGCCTGGGACGATGGCCTACCCTGTACCTATGGACGTATGAACCTATATTCATAGTTTGTCACATTTACAATTGTCTATCCACTATACTCTTTCGCCACTGTATATTTCTGTGGCACATGATTGTCCTCTGTATTACATGCAGGTATGCTGTGTACAGTGCACATACGTCACTGTTGATGACAGTGTATCTGTGTCCCTAACACTGTGATACTGAGGACTACCACACATCCTTCACAACATTACATGCATATGTCCATTCTATTCTTCTTTGGCCTATGGGGGGGTGTTAAGGCAAACATTACTCAAGTCCCTGTTTGTGCATGCTTCATGTTGGTGTTTGACCAGGCTCCGTTGCAGTCATGTGTTGGACAGTAGTGTGTCTGTGTGTTTGCCATGTGTTTTTATTGCCGGTACATCTGTGGGAGGTGTAGTTGGCACATGTTCCTCTTTGCAGGGACACCCATCCTGGGGTTTGTGTCATGCATCTGCACTTGGCACGTGCCATATGTCCTGTACTATTCCCACAGTCGTGTATGCCTTCATGCACTACTACTGCGTGTTACTGGCTGTGTGTATGTGGTACACATGGACATTGTGATGGTTGGCTTGACCTATTCCCATGCTAGAACGTACACATCTGTCAATTAAGTTTTTTAAATCAAACTGTAACACTCATTCGTATTTTCAAAATGACAGTCAATAACACAGGAAGCTGGGATTAATAACATTTTACTACTGTGCAGCAGGAGGCAAAGGAGTATGCAGTAAAAGTTTAGACATTTGTTTAACTCTATACATGTTACATCTGTATGAGCATTCTGTATACTATCATCTTTTGCACACATTAATGATGTGGTCAGTCACAAGGCATTTACATCGCTAGAGTCCAGAACATTGTATTCCTACAACAGTGCTCAGGTAATGCTTATTACATGTTTTCCCATGAGGATAGCCCAACCTTGCGAGCCACATATTCACTTAGACTGTACTTCGGTAAATTCTGCTCTGTCACGGTTCCAACACTGTTCATATCCAGTCCTCACTCCATTTCCTACTAGGTTCCTGTGTCTCTCTGCTGAGCAGCTGTACTCTGTGTTAGAGCTCACAAGCCTATCCTCCTCAGTGGAAGGATGACAGATATACCTGTACATACATGTATTATTCTCTAACCGAGCAGATGACTAATGCTGAATGACATACACCTGCTGCACTGGTTACTGCTAGGGTCAGGGTTCAATCACACTGCAGCTACACTACAGGCAATTACATGCATGATAAGCTGTACTGCCATATTGTCAGGTAGAATAATATGCATTATACACTATTTGCTTCTAAAGTTGCACGTCATATATATGTTTAAATATGTATTTTGCTAACATTCTCCCTCCTTTGATTGCTTCTACTCTATCCAGAAACATATACAACATTATTTCATTCCCTAGCCTCTTCCTCTGTGGAACGTTTAACTAGGCAAGTAATTTGTTGTACATTTCAAGTAGGATTGCATTTTCTATTGACAAATACCACTACAGGTCTTGATACATAGTCTCGGGTACAGATATGTCGCCAGAGTCCCTGACTAATACTTACATGCACAGTATCCCGCAATAGACACATGCTCCCAATATGAGCAGAACAACACAAATGGCAATCATGATATTCAGTATGACTGACCCCATCCACCCAATGGTTTGTGGAAATGGTTCGTCAGTGGGTTTGGGCCTGGTTCCGCCATGGATGACACCTGCTGTATTACCTCTAGGTGGGCGTTGCTTTTGGTCTCTTCATGTGGTAGTTGGACACAGCGATCTTCTTCAGTAAGCGTGCACATACCAATTCTCAGCGCCACGGTGCAGTCGTGCGCTATTACATTTTGTGACACAACAGTTCTCATTGCATCCAGTTCATCAGTCACAAGTTCAAGAGCGGAAAGTCACATTCATCCTTCCTCCGACAGGTTTTGATAACTTCCTCTGTTCCCTGATTGATTTCACTACTCCAGAAGCTGGGAGTGTTCCAGCCCAGGTTGTGACGCTGTCACTCAAGTCCATATGAATCGATATTCCTTTATCTCTTGCAGAAGACTGGAATGTCAGAACAGCTTCCATTTCACCCACTGGATTAGTAGGTTTCTCGACTGTGTTCCCAGTTCTTCGAGCTATATGTGTTATAGTTCGTTTCGCACCCAGAGGCAATTGTACAGTATGTCATGTGACTGGAGCCAGATAACCCAAATAACAACTGCCGGACCAATTCCCAGGTAACCATTGATATGCTTATTTCCCACAAACAACATAACAATATTCTACTTTACTACTGATGCGGGTTACCTCTGCATGTAACATTTTCCTGTCTCTAACAGAGGACTGTTTATACAATTCAGGATGTTTCTGCACATCCTTCAACATTGTTCTCATGATGTTTCAATACAAATAATGAATGGTGCTACAAGTAGTACTGTGATCTTTGGCTGTTATATGACATTCGTAAGACACAGTTATGTTACAAATACTCCCACCAACTGAAACTGTATCATGTTTATGATAACATACAATTCCTTTTTGTGTAACAGGTAAGTACATTGCCACGTTGTCCTGTGATCTCACAGAACCTGTATCAAAGTGTAGATATTCACAAGTCTCAATCTATCCCCAAGGGGACAACATGCATCGGAAGTCCTCCATATGATGTAGGTATGGCAGTACAAACACAGCAATTTAAAGTGTTCCTAGTCTCTATATGCACAGCGTCATGCCTAGGTATCTGTTGAAGTGTGGAAGACACTCTGTGGCCAGTTCATCACGTATCAGTATTTGTATCCGTGTAGTTATATGCAGGTAAGGTCCCAGAAAATGTAAAGTAAACACAAACATGGTTAATAGGTGTATAATCATTAGGACAGCAAACAAAATGTCTTTGGGGTTGCTTTGTATTGTTATACAGTCTTGGCCGGGTGATTCAGGCTCTTTGGTATATCAGCTACAAGATGTCAATCAGACTTGATATCCTTTACCGGTTTGAAAATGTGAGGTGGACCCAGGACGACCTCTCTGCAAACTTTACTGCAGTAGGCGTTGCCAACAGTACCCGGTACAGACCTTCACAATGTCCACTTGGCAATAATGTTCTTTGGATAACAGTGACATACACACAGGATACTGGTGTCAGCTATGCGTCCGTCTTCGTTTGCTCTTATCTGTAAAAGACTTTAACTGAAGAACAGTGTTATTAGTTAACAATCCTCTCATGTCACCTGCTAATGAGTCATCGACCTCCGGCTCTGCAGGCATGACAGCTTTCCACTCTGGCACATGATATGCCATTCCACATACTACTTCGAAGTGGGTGCAGCACTTTACATTTGGAACTGTTGTCATGCTCAGCAATGCTAGAGGTAGACAGCACATGTAACTCGTCTGGATGTCACCCACCAACCTCCTCTACTTATTTCTCGGGATCCCATTTTACGGCGCCAGCAGTCATGCTGACTGTGGGTTGTACATGCAATTTACATTCATGGTAATACGAACTAATCCCCCAGGTTGCGTGATTGTCTGGTTCACTACATGTGTTCTATTGTCACTGTAGCTTCTTTACAGCATGCCAGATCTAGGGATACTTTATTTTACTGGCACCTTTGCCACTGCTGCTGCATCCGGATTCATGGTTGGGAATGCTTCTACCCATTTTGATTATATATATGTGTAATCGCTAAACAGTATTTGTTCCCTTCACATTTATGCAGATGTATGAACTCCATACAAATAGTACGGAACGGTTATGGTGGTGTAGGTAAACTCACTCCCTTCGGTTTAAATACTCCCTGTGCATGATATCTACTGCAAACGTGACACGCTGCTCATGATGTTTGTATGTGGTTCGTAATTCCGTATGTTAGGGGTATTCTGTTAACCAAATGTACCATCCCCCCTGTTGAGACATGTCTCTACCCATGGCTCCACAAAGCCGCATATCTGAATACATTAGACGTTAATATTGGCTTTCTCACTGTGGATATGTGCAGTCCGTGTTCAAGGATTGCTCCTCGTCATAACCACGTCGGCTTTTCTGCTTTCGTAGTTGCTGTTTGCATTGTTTGTACAGTTTCTACATCTAAACTGTCTGAGGTTTGTCATTCCTCATTCACACAAACACTTTCCAACTGTGAGGCTGCTTGTTTTGCAGGTGCATGAGCTCATGCCTTACCTTTCCTACTGTTATCCTGTTGCTTTCTATGACCTGCACATTTACAATTACCTACTTTAGTGGGTAACTGCATGGAGTCTAATGCATTCAAGATCGAATGCGCATGATTAATCGGTTTACCGGTGGATGTTATCATTCCCCTATTCTTCCACTGCTGCTCATAAACATGCACTGTACAGACAACAGACTGACTATCGGGACATATGTCCACACATCAGTTTTCCGCTACAGTACAAGCACGTGTTAAAGCTATCTATTCTGCTGCTTGAGCAGACACGTTATGCTGCAGGGTTTGGCCGTCTACAATCTCATTATCAATAACTACTGCATAACCTACTTGATTCGTTCCTGTAGGACTCTGTCTACATGATCCGTACACATTAACTGTCACCTCTGCATCATCTAAGGGTATATCAGTGATATCATGTCTGTGTGTAGTTATTTAATCCATTTCGTATAGGCAACTGTGTGGTGTGCCATACACAGGTGTCGGACGTGACGTTGATAGGTTTCATGTTGTACAACGTTCAATCACCATATGAGGTTGACTCAGTGGTATGGTCAAACAAGACAAATGTCTAGCACGGGTCAGGAATGCTATCTTCTCTTGCAGCAGACTGATCGCAACTGCATGAGACATTCTCACAGTGAGAGGGTGGTCTAGTAACATTACGGCCGGGCCTGTACTGCCATGGGTGCTACAACAACTGCCTGTACACAATGTGGCACTGACCATGCCACAGTGTCCAACTGCAATGAGTAGTCAGCTATGTAGCGTTGCTTACTTCCCTGCTGTTGCATCAAGACTGACGTCATATATCTCCGCTTACAATCTACGGTCTGACAACATGTGTTATGATTATTCAGGAGACCTACTACAGCTGTTGAGGCTATCAATCGTTCTAGTCTGCAGAACGCTGTTTCTGCTACTGTAATCCAGTGTAGTATGTGTTGTGCTGCCATAGGTGTATTAAAGATTAAGGCAAACAATACAGCGGATTCCAGAGCATTGTTTGGTATCCAGATTTGACAAATGTTAGTCGGCCCAGACAGGACTTCATTCCCTTCTTGTTAGTTGGCTTGGGTGCTTATGATATTGCTACCTTCCTATCGTCATGTGATGTTCTACCCTACTTGGATACCACATATGCCAGGTAATTGACCTGTATTCTCTGTAGTTGCAATTTATGCTTGCTTACTTTATGTCCCTGTTCTGCTGATTATCTCAATAATGCTATTGTATCTTCCATACATTGCTGCTGGGTAGGGGCCTAAGCAGAATATCATCCACATAAAGTAGAACTTGACTGGCCCCGGGTGGAGTTAACACCGGAATGTAGCTAGCCATCTCCTGTGGGAATATCGTTGTACTTTCACAGTATCCCCGTGATAGCCGGGTATGGCTGTATCTGTCACCCTGACTGTACATGCAAAGCAATACGGACTATGTGGATGTATAGGTATTGCAAAGGAAGCATAGCTTATATGTACCACGGTAAGATACTTCTGTGGCGTGTTCATAGCATTGAATATAGTGTGTGGGTCTGGCACCAACGCTACCCTAAGTATTCTTACATGATTTACAGCTTGTACATACTGTACCATCCGCCATTCCCCTTTTGGTTTCCGATCAGAAGATACAGGGGTATTGCATGGTGAATAGCGATTACTTTGTGGATGGGGAATTCCCTCTATGACTTTACAGATATCTTCTGGTGTCCACGGTCTATACGCTATGGGGGTTGGGTCCTGGCCTTCCTGTCCTGCATGAGGGTTCGGTACTTCAATTAATTGACAGATATCCTCACTCTGTTTTAGTACTGTCTTCTTACTCGGGTGTCCCTAGGTATGTTACGTGTTCGGGATGTGGTTTCAAAAGCTTCTGTTACATTTGTTCGTTGTGCTACCTCTGTTGCCACAGGATAACGTGTGGACTAGCCTGCCCTCCGCTTCATATCCTGGATGTGGTATCGGAGGTGGTAGGGGTTGTGGGGGCTATCGGTACTACTGTATTATGATCTTCTCTGTATGTATGATGCTTAGCCATTTGTAGTGTTCTGTTCCCTTCGGTACACTACCTCAGTCCACCTATGTGCATGACGGATACCCAATTGTCGCTGTTTTGTCGCCTGCACATCTTAGGGCTGCCACCTTTTCAAATGCACAATGTGGGACATTAGTGTTCGGAACGTGTAATTTTCCTGGAAAAAGCATACCCACGGCCAGTACATAGGACAGGATTTCACTTTTTGCCAGGAGAGCGACCAATTGTTGTAGCATTTCAGTTGCTTATTCTGTTTATTATGATAGTTTGCTGTTCCAGATACAAATTTACTGTTTTATGCTACCATTTTGATAGATATCTAGGAAATGTTTGTCCTGAGATATCAGGACATTTGCCATTTGTTCGGTTTGTTTACAGGACACGGCTGGCCAAAGAGGGACTGTCCCTCTCAGGGTGGAACAGGTGTTTACCCTGGAACATGTGCATCACATTTTCAGGGATTACAATGTGTCAGTAACGATATTTTGTGTAATATACCATCAATGTCATATTTATTACCCCATTTTGCTGCGTAACTCACATTATGTGCTCTCTGCGATTGCATATACTTCACGTCACCCGTCAAACGCGGATCACATGATCTGTTTCTTCAATAATCTCCCATATCCTCTACACGACTGCTACGTACCCTTCTCTCATACCACGTGGTGTCTCCTTCCCTGTATCCACTGTAGTGTCTACAATCACTATTTACTCTGCTGTGTGTTCCCCTGACCTATGTTCAGATTTAACAGTATTTGGATAGGTCTTCGACCCGCTATCACAACTGTTAACAGAAACACAATGTAGTCTGGTCCCTGATCTACAATAGAGACAATAAGGCAAACACTCCTTACCTGGGCCTCCTGTTTAAGGCTGCACGTTTTCTTCTTGGGATCCAGTTTTCCGCTTTTCAGCCACAGATCAGACAGTAAACAGCCTCTTTACACACAACAATTCAGTCGGAGGTCTTTTCATTCAAGAAGAACCATTTATGCAAATTCTCCTGCGTAGATGTCTAACCAGCCATGCACTCTGACCTGTAGCTTACCAAGGGAATTCCGGATTACAAGGATCACAATGTGAAATAAGTTGTTAAAACCAGACTGTAGTTATCAGTAGGCTTTTCTAAGTGACAGCCAATAACACAGGAGGCTCGGGTTCGGAAGGTTTAGTAGTGTACACAGGCAGGCTAAATAATATACAGTCCAAGTATGTGAGTTTTGTCTGACTCTATACAGTAAGCAGTTTCTTTATATAGTGTTTACAATCAGCTTTTGCCCACCTTACTGACGTGGTCGGTCACAGGGCATTTCCATCACTATGGTCCGCAATAGTCTATACATACGTGGGTGCTGGGGTCGTGCTTTTAAAATGTTTTCCCATGAGAATAACACAGCCTTGCAAGGCACCTTGTAAATTACAGTGTCCTTCTGTGATTGTAGCTGTTTCAAGGACCCTAGACTGTTCGGATACAGTGGACAGTTAATTTCTTAATACGTTGCTTTGTCTCTCTGGTAAGGAGTTGTACTGTTATCTTCGATAGAGCTCACAAGGCCATCCTCCTCTGGGGAAGGAGTGATGTTATGCATGTACATACATTTATTGTTCTGTAACCCAGCAAATAATTAATGCTGACAGACATAAGCCTGCTGTACTGCTTACTGCCAGGTTCAGAATTCCATCACACTACAGCTTAGCTTCACCAATTACATGCAGGCTTAGTTCTACTGCCATATTGTACGGTACAATTCAATGCATTATATAGTATTTCGAGTCTAAACTGGCACTTCATATGTGTTTCTATATATATTTTTCGAACAACATCCATCCGGCCATATGCATGTTGTTCCGTCCTTTACCTTGACCGTGTGTATTTGTCCGTCCGCAACGCTACTCTCCACATGTGATGTCCCAGCTTCCCTTCTTTGCCTGTAGCACCCTGTTAGGACGTCCTGTTTGGTAGGCACGTGTTCCGCTATATGTGATCGACTTCACTGCATAGATAATCATCGATGCGGTGGTCCAACGACCCGACTTGTCCACATGTGTACAGTTATGTGCACCGTGTCGTATGCAAACCTATATGGTTTGACGGGTACATACTACATGCGGGATGTACACATTCTGCAGACACATTCACATGCAGCCATTTACATATCTGTACCTGCGGTGGGTTGGTGACATGTGGGGTACGTATTTGCCCGCGTGGCATTGCCTAACACAAACATCTTACCACATTTCAGGTATGCACATTGTGTGTGGGTGTATAGCTGCACACGGATGCTAGCGGGTTAGGGTGCAGAGGTGTACATGGGTGGGACTGACATGTACAATGAGGCTATTGTGTAGTACATCCGAATGCATGGGTTCTGCTTCTGGATATTACACTTCAACATACGCCATCCAGTGTATGCAACAGAGACGTTGCTGGGTGTGGGATATGTTGCTATGCACATGTTTGCCTGTGTTTGAGGTATCTTGCTTCCTTACTGTTGTTATGTCAACACAGCTACCCGGCTATGTACTCTCACTACTGCTTGTGACCATTATGGTTGGCACCTTTTCCAATGCCCATAGTGGGGCATGTTATGTGGAAACTTCGGAATTTGCAGGACTACACATACCCACGGCTAGTGCAGTTGACAGAACTTCACTTGTTTGCCATACTATAAGCTTATTCTGTAAGCATTTGGGTTCCTTATTTATTTTCTTATGCCATGTCTGTGTTTCATATAGTAATGTATATGTTTTATGCTACTATTACATGTATATTGCGGGAATTTTCTTGGCAGGGGATCGGAGGTCATTTTCCATTTTTCTGATTGTTGCAGGGACACAACTGTCCAATCAGGGACTGTCCATGGCACATTGGGACAGCAGGTAACCCTGGTGACCATGCCCATGTCGCTACTGGGGTTTCCACCTTTTCCAGTTTCCAATCTGGGATATTTCCGGGACTCACATCTGACTTTACAGGCCGACACATACACACGGTCACTATATAGCATAGAACTTCACTTGTTTGCCTAAATAAAAGCTTATTGTTGTGGCAATTTGCTTGCTTATTCTGTTTCTTGTGTCATTTAGGTATTTCTGTTACAGAAATAACCAATTCATGCTACCATTACATTAAATACGGGATATCATTGTGTCCTACAATCGTAGCACATCAGCCATTTTTAATACGTTTTTTTGGGACACAACTGGCCATAGACAGACTGCCCCAACCAAAGTGGGACAGGTGGTGACCTTAGTCGCTGCTCCTATGTCGGTGCGGCGCGCTGACATGCGGCTGTACCTTCTCTGAGTGTAAACACTGACGGTGCATTGCGGGACACACGCGGTCTTATGCGTATCCTTTGCTCCTTGGACGGGTACACTTATGCCTTCGTGGCTTGTATTTGCTTCTCCATTAATTTGGGACGGGTACTATGTTGCATACTGTACGTGCGTTTCATTCTGCACGGGACCTGGCTGCTGCCATTACTATTGTGGGCGGACCGTGGCTGTCAGCACATTAGGTTGCTCACCTCATGCCGGCTTAGACACGCCTCCAGACGCATCCTACCTGGGCTCGCTCACGTACACTACGCACGTGTCTGTGATTCCGGTGCACTCTCATTAATATGCATATGGCGCTACTGCGCCGGCTATTCCATGCACCGCCGGCGCAAGCCTTACGCCGGCCTTGCGCCGAGCTTCATGAATCCCGGGGTTGGTGTTGCATTGACAGCAAATGTTGCTTTCATGACCTTGATAAGATGTTCAAGCTATCCTGAATCCCAGAAAGGGTAATAATTGACAAATTAATAATATTAAATGTCAATTCACATGTAAGTCAATGTAGAAAACAATGGTTAAGCAACAAGAAGTAATTCAGTGTGGTTATTATATATTTATCCAGACAGAGGTTGTGAGTTCTGTTCCACAAGGCTTTGAACTAGGTCATTTCTTATACTTTTAATAGACTATTATTCTCAGATGTAAAAGTGGAAACTGAGTAAAGGATAAACAGATGAGCTGACTGGGCAACACAATTACTTCACTCGAAGATGCTGATGTTAACTAACATGGCCCATAAACTACATATGTGGTGTGGAAATAATGAACTCATATAATTTCAGCATCATGACACTTGGCAAAAAAATATGATTAAAAATAAATGTTGAATCATAAAGATGTGATATCCTTAAAGATTTAAGGACCATGACAGACAAAAATTCAAACTTTTTAAATAAGCATAAAAAGGAGAAACGTATAAGTATGCCAACCTCAATGAAATTTCTGAAATGTAGCTCATCAGCAAAACACCACCTTCAGATTAAGAATAAAATTACCTCAATTTTTCTAAACAGCTTCTTAATTAAGTATGCTAATAAAAACAGTAATTAATCAATTTTAGAGAATGGACAAAGTTTACATCAGCACCCTGAATGGAGAATGAACATTCTCCAGCAAGGTAATAATGTAGAAGTAATACTTTGATGTGTTGACTTCACAGCCGTGCAGGTGCCTTACGTGCACCACGTTGCTTCCTGGCACTTCTCACATCACCCTTCCTGATGTCACTATGTTCTCTTATCCAATCCCTTAAAGACCTGCTGGTCTTTCCTACATGAAAACACAAACAAGTTTTACATACAGCAAGACAGACCAAGTGCTTACTCGTACAGTCAACATGGAAATCAAACTAGTATTCTTGTTTTATGACCGGATGGACAAAGGGCTTGGTTGTTAAAATGTATCTACACATAGCACATGACCTGCACATAAAAGTACCTCATCTTTCAGACCTAGGTTTCATAATCACTAAGAATCATAACACAATCTTCTCTGTATTGACCGAGCATTCCTATAACAGAAACTCGGACTACTGCCTAAGAGGGTCACGCACTTCTGATCTTCTATCAAAATGGGCCAATTTCTTTCAACTACATCTTGAATTAAATGCACATTGTTAGTGTAGGTCAAAGTCATTCTGTTTTGTCTGTTCTCAAAGAAAAAACATTTTTGCTGTTTCAACCTGTGAGATAGAACCTCACTAATCACATTGTCCATCTCATCCACATTATATCCTCCATTGACAAAAATCCCTCTTCATTTCCTCAAGGATTCTCATCATGTTTTCATCTTCTTTGTTAAGCCTTGCAGCTTAACAAAAAAGTCTCCCACCAGGACACAAGTGCTCTTCAGCAATTACATTCTGCTTGCCGAGCACACTCAAGCAAATCTGCAGTCTGCGTCTACCACTCCACGCATACAGTATAAGAAGGAATCAGTACTGCAAACTAAACAAGGATGTACATTTTGAGCCTCAAGAGCAGGGTCAGTTCACCCAGGCATTCTACTTGTATGTTTTATGAGAGTGAAGCTATTACATTAGCAGTATTTCTTAGTAGTTCTCAGCTTGCTAATAAAACTGACTGTTGTAGCCTTGTGTCCTCCCCCCACCCCGCTAGTACAGTAATCCTAACTGTCCAATAGACAGTATACATTTAATTCACATCCCTGTGACTAAATTAACCATCAAGCAGCCGTCTCAGTGCTTTCTGCCTTAGTTTGTATCACTTGGAGTCCCACCTGTTTATTTGCATCTCTATACATTCCCCTTCATTGCTAATGTATCTACCTACTCTAATCTGTGCATAAACTGGTTACTAATCAACAAGTCAATGTGAAGACACACTCCCAACCTTAATAAACTTTGCTGTCTCTTCTCTTCTTCACTCTGCAGGTAGTTTGAATTATTACGTACCCCCTCTGAGGCCTTCAATGATTTCCACTGATTGCCTCTCTGGTTTATTTGCATTTCACCTGGTTTACACCCCTTGTGCTATCTCCCTCCCCCAATACAAAGTCTATATTAGAATCCTGCTGAGCATGGAGCCATCTTTAAATTTTTAGTCTCCCAACAGGACACAAGTGCTCTTCAGCAATTACATTCTGCTTGCCGGTAAGCCATTAGACCTCAGGAATTTGTTTAAAGTGTTCAGATTTGTAAAGTAATACTTTTTTCTCTTGTCTTGGTTGGCTGTGCTCCACTCCGTTCACCCTCACTAACGCTCAGGCTCTCTCTGCTCCCCTGCCCTGCCCCCTATTCCCTACCGCCCCCACTACCTCTACATTTATAGTAATCACAGCCACACCCACAGCTCACCCTCACATTACCTCCACCAATCACAGCTCCTCAAGTCATATCCCATTATACCACACCAACTTGCTCCACACAAAATACTCCCAATCACTCTCATTCCTACTAGGCATTTTTTACACCACCCACACTACTTCCCCATCCACTAATAGTGCAACCCTATAATTCCTATTCAGACCCCCCACCTAGAAACAACTTAAACTTTATAACCATGACTATCACACAACAAAGTCTAGTCTGTCTTCTCATAATTCTTTACAACACCACAAGTTATCACTCTAGCAATATCCCTAAACTTAGTAGCACAACACTACATTATGCACTATCGTATACAGACACCACGCATTATAATAATATCTGCCCACAGTTATTCAAGAACTACATAACGGACCAATTCAGAACTAAACACATATGTTCTCATTCCTACTCCAAAAAAACACAATACTTTCTCACACTCCTCACCAAACTCCAACATCTGTATAACTATTTTAACTCCAGGCTCACCATAAGTGGGGATATCCACCCCAACCCAGGCCCAAATCCATCCTGTCCAACACAAACTGCTCCAACACAAATGTCAGAACATAACACCCCCACTTTCTTCATCCCTGGGCAAATCAACAACAGCAGGAAAACCATCTTTTAATGCTAAATATTGATATTAGAAGTATCAAAAATAAAATACCTGAACTCTAGGCCACAATAGCACACTACTCCCCAGAAATAGTTGCTTTAACAGAAACCTGGCTAAATAAAAACATAGCTAACTCAGAAGTTCTCCCTATCGGCTACAATATCATTAGACAAGACAGACCACTTTGTCTTAAGTCCAAGTTAACTGTCCGTCAATTACCAAACTCCTACCCCTCCCCCCAATAATTGGGACATACTTATCTCACAACTTCAACTTCACCCTAAAAAGGTCATCACCACAATTGTGATCTATATTCCACCTGGTAATAAACCTGCTAGCCTTGAAGACTTCTTATCCTGGTGTTCTTCCACATACTCACAAGAAACCCTTATTCTGAGGGACTTCAACCTAGATTGGTTCACCTGTATATCAGAACTACCAAGTAATCTGATAAATCTCCATGGCTACCAGCAGCTAGTCCAAATTCCAACTAGATGTGATAAAAATCTAAAAGGGAATCCATCCTTGATTGGGTCCTAACTAACAACCCCACATTGTACCCTCACACAGGCAGTCTCCCAGATACCTTAAGTGGCCACAACATAATATACTTTATACGTAGTAGAACAAGCATATGCATACCACTAACTATGTATCCACTAGAAACACAAAATAATTATCTCCTGAGGTCCTCAACACTTTGCTCTGTAACTGTGACTGGACCCCCCTGAAAACCCTCAGACTTGGCCAGGCTGTAGCATATTTCAACAAAACATTTCTACAACACCTAGACACTGTCGCTCCATTGCGTAAAATCAAGGTTAGAACCTCTACAAACCCCTGGCTCAGTAAAGAAACCAAACAAATCCTCAAGTCCAGAGACACTGCCTGGCTTTACTATGAAAAAAAACAAAGAAACACAAAGCCTAACTAAGTACCAAGAACTGCGCAACCATGCAAAAAAATGCATTAGGCTGGACAAAAAAATCCTACTACACAACATTACAAACTAAATACCAACACAACCCACAAACATTTTGGAAAAATGTAAACCAGCTACTAAAATCCACCCAAAAGGATACCCCCAAACCAACCACCCTCTGACACTAAAGTTCCTATCGAAACATAATTCAACTCCACCTTTGTGAACTCAGTTCTATCCTTAGTATCACAGAACAGTTCCTTCCTCACTATCCCCCCCAACACAAATAACACTAATACAAGCTTTACCCTCAAAACAGTTTCCACCACTTCAATCAAAAGCATGCTCTCCAAACTAAAAACATCATCAACAGCAGACGACCTACTCCCCATCTATTTCTTGAAACTCGAACGAAAATAAAATCATCGACCACAGTGTAGAAGTAGATGGCAATTGAGGCACAAACCAGAAACTCTTGACAGGTATAAATAAAAACGATTTATTCCACCAACGTAAAACACAGACTAAGCGCTTTCACCAGATACACTGGCTTCATCAGAGTCATAGAAAACACCCAGCAAGCTGTTCTTAAATACCATTCAATTGTCAATGATTCAATTAATCAATAAACTAATCAAATGTTGGATATCAACTGAAACAACCTTCAAAAACAGCCCTTACAAACATTGAACTTCAAACATTTGTACATACTAGATAATTTAAAAGTGTATATATGTAATAATATGTGTATACTAAACAAATACCCTAAATATATATACAACCTAAAAACTGTAAAATAATTATTAAATACGTCCAGATTGAAATAAAATAAAATGAAATAAAATGAAATAAAATAAATACCATTGATTCTAAATGGCTTAAATGAAACTAGCCCTATATTTCAGTAGGGGTTTCAAGGAAATACTCTCATTGATCACAGGGAATTTAGTGGCATTCAACCTAATCTGTCATTCCATTTCCAGTAATGCTATATAATTATTAATATCACCATGGTGATTACATTGAACCCTATCTACAATGAAAAATAAAAATTTTTTAAACTCACGACATCCCCGGGAATGTGTAAATAGTGCATTGTGTTCATCCCTTCTTCTAATAGAGCCACAATGTTCTCTAATTCTCTCTTTCAAACTTCTCGTAGTCATGCCGACGTAAAATGCGTCGCATGACATACAAGTCGCTATATAAACACAAGTCCTTGTCCTACAATTACACAGTCCAGGGCATGCAATGGTGCGCCCATAACCAGTTATAATAAGGTACGCCCCTGCGGCTATGTACCTGCACCATTTGCAACAACCACATTTGCTCGTGAGAGAACGTCTGTGTCCATTCCCAGTACTCTCCAAAATGTCCTTCAAATTAGATCCCCTGCTATAAACTATAGTAGGAGTGTCACCCAAAATGCATCTCATGTCCCTACTCAAAAAATGCTCACAAAGACCCCTCAAACTTGAACAAATATCTGATGAGATATCATTGTATCTCAGAATAAATTTGGGTCCACACCCACCCATGTTGTCCCCTAGTGGGTCTTCGGTCATATTAATATTGTGAGACAGGGTAGCCTTTGTTTTAAAAATTGGGGAGTATTTACTATTCCTCTTTTTGTAAACCTCCCATTTAATTTTGACTAACAAATCCAGTGGGTAACCTCTTTCTATAAATAAACCAATGAGTATATATATCTTGTTCTTAAACATTGTATCATCACTAATTAACCTAGACAAACGGACCATTTGGCCCTTCACCAATCCTCTCCTTTGATGCAAGAGGTGACAACTTGCAAAGTGTAACATGGAATTTGCATAACTGGGTTTCCTGTAAATATTGCTGATGAATCCCACATTGCTTTTGGAAATCCTGATGTCCAAATAATTAGCAAAATCCTGACTCTAAATTATCTAGTATGTACAAATGTTTGAAGTTCAATGTTTGTAAGGGCTGTTTTTGAAGGTTGTTTCAGTTGATATCCAACATTTGATTAGTTTATTGATTAATTGAATCATTGACAATTGAATGGTATTTAAGAACAGCTTGCTGGGTGTTTTCTATGACTCTGATGAAGCCAGTGTATCTGGTGAAAGCGCTTAGTCTGTGTTTTACGTTGGTGGAATAAATCGTTTTTATTTATACCTGTCAAGAGTTTCTGGTTTGTGCCTCAATTGCCATCTGCTTCTACACTGTGGTCGATGATTTTATTTTCATTTTTGTGGATTCCTGCATTGGAGTCGTTCATTGTACTTTGACTATTTCTTGAAACTCACAGCAGATGCTATTGCTATCTCAGTCTCCATTCTCATAAACAGAGCAATTGTTGAAAATTATGTGCCCAGACTCTGGAAAATATCCTATGTTACACCCATGCATAAAGGTGGGACCTCCACTGAACTTAATAACTACAGACCCATTGCTTTACTCTTCACCCTGGCAAAAATCCTAGAAAAATGCATCCATACCCAGATGCTAAACTATCTCCTAGACAGCAACATTCTGTCACCTACTAAGCATGGTTTCAGACCTGCCCATAGTATCACTACAGCCCTCCTCTGCTTCACAGACACATTAAACCATCTCAAAAATGAAGGCCTACAAGTGTCAACTCTTTTTTTGGATATGTCCAAAGCATTTGACACAGTCTCACACCAAATCCTGCTAAACAAACTAAACCAATATCATCTATCAAAATCCACTCTTACCTGGTTCCAACGCTACTTAACTGACAGGTACCAAGCTGTGAAATGGGAAAATTCTCTCTCTCCTCAGCTGCCCATAACTATAGGAGTCCCACAGGGTTGTATCTTAGGACCACTACTATTCACAGTCTTCACAAATGACCTCCACACCTCCACACAGCATGCATCTATAATTCAGTATGAAGATGACACTACCTTAATCTGTGCTGCACAAAACATTCCCACCCTCCTGCAAACAACTCAACTGGCATTCTCTGATGTTGAAAGCTACCTTACCAAAGCCCAATGTATCCTCAATCCAAAGAAAACTCAGCTTATGATTATAACCAGTCCAGTTCTAACAAAAACACTAACAGTCAATTCACTACCTACTCCACAAATGCTACTCCAATTGCTCCATTGGCACAGGCTAAGCTACTGGGAATAACCATAGACTCCCACCTAAAATTTGATAGTCATCTCAACTTAACTATTAAAAAAGTACATGCCAAACTGGGGTCACTCTACCGTATCAAACCATTTCTTACCAACAACACAAGATCAGCCATTGCTCGCATCCAACTTCTATCCACCCTACTCTATGCATCTCCCATTCTGACTAATCTCAACAAAACTGA